>NC_065957.1:11160909-11468182 GCF_021464435.1 Cataglyphis hispanica | reverse complement strand
AGAGTCTCCACGCCGACGCGTGACAGTCCGCAGAGAACAGCTGACACTGTGGGAGGCGCGTATCTCGACGATTGGTCCAAACCAACTCCGCCTATCCTCGACTTCCGTTCTACGATCGCGGGAGAGGACCCAAGCCGTGCGGGGAGATACCGCGCTGAAGCTGCGCGGTGTTTCATTGTTGTCAGTTCGATAAGCAAGCAGCGTTCGAATCACCGCACGGGGATCTCGACTAGAAACTTGGCGCAACATCGTGTTCTTTTTCGTCGTTCCCTTTTCCTTATCCATTAATCTAATTTGATTTTTTTTATTATGCATAAGATTAGCGCAGAATCTTTTTTATCAGAATCAGTGAAAATGTATTTTATTGAAGCAACGACAATATTTTATCGAAAATCAGTGAAACACTCATTCACACTTTGCTTCTTCGTTTTATGTTTCACTTTTTGGAGTGCTACATTTAAAAGTAAAAAATGCTATATATCTCAGTGATAATACAGTAAATTTAAGAAAGTCGAATCAAGGAATTGTTGCGAGTTGCGTTAACCTTGGCAGGTATTAAATCATTACATTGCAGCTTGCTGCACAGTTGGAGACTAAAGTTTTCAGATTTACTCTTAACGATTTAGTCGTTATTAGACTTTTAAGTCGTTTAAATTTTTGTATAGTTTCAAAAAACTAGAAATATTTTTCATAGAAATCATTTTTCACAAGTGCCAAAGAAAATTATTTGTCTCTTTTTAAAAGATAAACAATTCAATTTTTAATCTCATTTAGTTTTCGCAAAACTAAATGAAAATAATATTTCGTTTCGTAAAAAATAAAATATATTAATTATATATTAAATAAGCTTATGAAACTTACAGCTACCTTATATTTTACATCAATCATTCAGTTATTTCGCCTTCTTGATGCAATAAATTGTAATAAAAAAAAAAAAAACGTAAAATCATAAAATAATTAAATTTGATGCCATTTTGTCCAAAACAATTATTCTTAAGATAAATATTCATTATTACAAATTTCTTTTTTAAGAATATATTTAATTACGATCAACACACACAATAATAATAATGTACAAATAAATTTCATTAAAAATAAGAGGTACTCTTTTTCCAAAGTATATATAACTGCACAAGGAGAACCTATCATCAATAAGCGTGGGCGAAATAAGTCGAGACGAGTGAAAAGAAAAAAAGCAAATCAATTGAAATCAGCTTTTAATTGAAAATCTATATTGCGATCTCACTCATCCACGGCTATATTAAATTTATGACGTTGCTGAAATTCCTTATTATAAGCAGCGTTGCAGCTTAAAAAGGGAGAAGGCGAATCATTAATTCGAGGCTAGAGTTTATAGAGGGTCAACGAGCAGGTGATATCAAGTATCTGTTAAGGCAAAACCAGGTGGCTTGCCAGGATCATTATCTCTAGGTCGTATTCTCTCTCTCTCTCTCTCTCTCTCTCTTTCTTTTTCTCTCTTTCTTTTACACGTTTTAAATAGTTTAGTCGGACGATTAGCGTATTCGTTAGAGTTAGTTTTTTGTTTAATAATACAGAGCACGATATGTGTGTATGTGTAGTGATGAAATGCGGGCGACTTTGACGAATTACCATAATCCACTGATCTTTAAGACGAAACGACAACATTATCGCGCATGTGACACGCCACTACCCCACATTCCCACACTTGCGTATTAATAACGAAGGAGAAAAAAAAAATGGATGGGATCTCATCGCACAAGTATCGTAGCGGTCAGGAATCTTCAGGTTTCAATTATCTTTAATTGGGCATAATTTCATTAAAAAGGCATAAGAAGAGAATCAGCTTCGCAGAGCAGGTTTTAGCACAAAGCTATTTAAAAAGAGAAATCAACGGCTATCATCCTTCTATAGTGACTGATTTAAATAATGCAGAAAAATAAAATTTCTTTTATTGGAATAACCAACAAGATAAACATTAAAAACTAACTAAAGTCAACTAACTAAAGTACATAAATGAAAAATATTTTTAAAAAGCTCTACGGCCAAAAAAATATTTTTTCGTACATTTGAAACTGATTATCTCAAAACCTATGGAATGTACTGTAATCAATTTGATCTTATTTGAAAAATAATTTAATTCTCTACAACTTTTGTTGCTTTAATTTTTGTTAAAAAATACTTTCTCCGATATTTGTAAAAAATGTATAAAATAACTGTAACTATCAGAGATTTTTGAGCGGTAACTTTTTAAGAAAGCATTTTTCGATCCATGTTTATGGGAAACTTGTTCAGAATTAAATTTCTTACAAAATCTCAAAATCTGGCTAGAACGTTTGGGCCCACTCTGTGCTCAACAATTTCACCCCAGCATTCAATCGCGCCGTGTAAAAGATACGAAGAATTCGGCCGTTAGTAGTTACATCAGAGCGCGAGCGTCTTTCCCTTAGGAATAATTATTTCGCGAGGGCCTCTCCTCTCTTGCGCGCGCTTTCCCATACTCCCGTGTCCATGTGGCGTCGTTAATAGGGCTGTAGGGACAGAGACCCTGCATATTCCAAGTACACCTGCGAGGCTCGCGTGTAGTAGCTGCACCTCGCACCCCGTGTTTCATGGACGATGAGCGTGGGAGTGCAGCTTGGAGCCGGCCCTCACGCTGCACACACAGACGCGCGTTGCTCTCTTTCTCTCCTTCACCCAAGCCAGTCATCGTTTTGAGGTTTTCAGGCATATCGCGACCGCCTAAAAATGCGACTCCTTTTCGTGCGACTTGAGCTGAACGCGCGTCGCTAAAAAAACTTTAGTATCTCGTCAAACGCTTATTCAATTATTCTTTTTTAAAAAGATAACTTGCAATTATAAAGGTATATAATCGCACACATATTGAAATTAATATTTATGATTGTTTTCGAAAGTTAAATCCATTACCTCCTTTCGTGAGATAAAGCTGATAAAAAATTGGCATCCTTACAAAAAGAGTCCAGCACTCATAAATTCTTGAAATATTTTTTATTCCCATAAAGTATATTTTGTGGGATGAAAAAGAGATCTACATCTACAAAAAAAAAATCTTGAAATATATTTCTTTTTTTCGTTCAACATTTGAATAAATGAGAAAGCAATTATAAAATCTCGAAATATTTCTCTCTCGTATCTGAAATAAATATGTCGTCCAGTCTTCCTTTTCTAACATGCTGAACGTTCGTTAATTAAATTCGTCCAACAGCCGGAAAATTTTTCAGAGCTACGAAGGCTCTCGAAGAGCATCTCAAAACGGGAGGGAAAGCTGCGCTGCGCGCGAAGAGGGGAGTGCGAGGGGGACACATATCGGCCGGGCAAAAGTAACAGCAGCCGCGTATCAGCTGTGAAACAGGTGCCGAGGACTGGCGGAGAACCGCCGTTTAGGCAGCAGTAACGGTGAGCAATGAAGGCGGCGGCGGCGGCGGCCAGTAACAGGAGCAGCAACGGCGGCAGCCTCGTCGTGGCACGTGCCAAATCGAATGAAACGCCCGGTCGGCATGCACAGCTGCTGTCTGCTGAGGCAGGGTAGCAGAGAGAGAGAGAGAAAAAAAAAAGGAAAGAGAAACTGACGCAGTCGGGCCTCTTGAAAATTAAAACCTGCCTCACGAATGTTCTCGACTCGCCGCCGGAAGGTTATTATCTTTGACCGAAGAACCTACGACTCTGCGGCCCACATCAGGATCTGGGACTTTTGTCGTCACGTTGGACGAAATCGATATAATTCGTTATTTTGAACTTGATTGTATCTTGGTATCAAAACATTGTCACTTATTATCGTTGACATTTTTCGATGATTATTTACACGTCACGAATTAATACGCGTTTCATAAATATCGAATAAAAATTGCCTTCCTAATTAAAAAAAAAAAAAAAAGGAAATATGGAGTATAATAATGGGCGTTTGTCTATGTCAAATTTGTAACAGAATCGCAAATCGTATAAAGAAGAATTTTATTCATTATTCTGATTTGTGCGAATAATAATGTATGAGCGATGACGAGTTAAATAATGACACATGCAAAATTTAACGAAGTCGCGTATCCTATTTAATTATGTGAACTTGATAATGTGTTATATTAAGGTTAGCCATGAAGTCAGAAAATCGTAAAATACATATAGAGAAGAAAGATATATCGACTATGCACTTTTTCCTTAAGCGCTTCGAGTCTCTTTACTTACATATGTTGTCTAATATGAAGAGATTTTTTATGTCCATTTTTTCATCATTTTACTCTCAATTCAATCTGATATCGTCAATCCTTTTCTCTCTCTAAACGCTCCCCTTTTTAATAAAAATATAAGATTTCTATTAAAGACAAATGCTAATAGCTAGAACCATTAATCAAGTTGACAATCGCGCGTCAAGACGAAAGTAACCGACTCTGCTCGCCTAGAATTTATCTATATAGCATAAAAATATAAAAAAAAAACCGCGACGAAACGACGTTACTCTTTCCTTCGCCACTCCAGGTTTTATACCTGCCGTGGTCGTGAATCGCTCCTTTTACTCGAGCGCACGCACACGCACGCAGAGTATACGCTCGGGGAGACGTGCGATGAGCGCGGCTCGTAAAAAAGTCGTCCACGACGACGACAGCACAACGAAATCACGCATTGTTCGTTAGAGCGGTGACCTGCGAACTCTCCCACACTCTACCTATCCCATGAACGCGTCGGGGTGTACACGTGAAACGTATTGCACGCGTTCGATGTCAGAGGCAGGCATCCACGTGAAAATTCACGCGTATGTTGTCTATGAGAAAAAACTTTCAGATTATTAGCCATCTGTATGGAATGTCAATATTATTATTTTTTTTTTTATTATTAAATCTCTAAATAAAGGAATCAATCAATTCTAACAAGTATTATATTGTCATTTTGTACGGTGAGAAACTTATCTTAGAAAAAAAAAAAAAAAATTGTGTTAAGAAATGAATGATCTTACTCATATCGTCAGTACTTAAGAATCTAAAAAATGTATTTAATAATTTAAAAAATCATATGATGATTGATGTTTGAGTGCGCTTAGATGCAGAATGATAGAGAAAAATTATGCGTAATGATCTTTGAATGCACTTGAATTTTGATTGTCCTTTGGATTTCAATTTTGATATTCATTTTTTCGATGATTAAATAAATGTATGGATGATATGAACTCTTGCTTCATTCACAATGCTATTTTTTACATTTTTAGAAATAACATAATATATAAATTCCGTTTTAAAATTATCTGTCAAATCGTTCATGAACACAGATCAAAATACAAAAAGATTTTAATAATAAAAAGATTTTTATAATGCATGACTTTAACTCGTAAATTCGATAACTAAGATCTCATTGCTTCATCTAATCTAAATAATTCAAAATATATATATTTTGTTGTAAAATTATTGTGTAGCATTCGTAGATTTTAATGGAATTGATCATAATTGGAACTGATCATACGTATACATCGAAACCTGTGAATTTAAAATGATAAAAAGGTTTGGAACGTTACGAAGCACGATATCAAGATATTTTCATTTAACGCTCGTACAATAACATTTATTCAGTTTTTATCTCTAAGCCAGTTGCAATTCCAAAGCATTCGAAGCGTGTAACCCGAGCTCCCAAGCGTGTGCCGCCGAGACCTTGCGCGATACGCTTTATTGCCGGTATAACAAGGGCCACACCTTAACGGAGAGGAACGAGGGACGATCGCGAACAAAAGATGCTCACGTTAAAAATAATACTATAGTTACGGGCCATTATGCAGATAGTCGAATGTTATAATTGTGATGTATCTGTCCTTCGAATGAAACGCATCGTCCAATTGCGCGACGAAAACGGGATCGATTTTATGAAATCGTTTCTGTCGAGAGACTCGAAAAGCAGCACTTATTGTTAATTAGTTTGCTAAACAGAAATGCGCAATTAAAGCTCTATATCTCTCTTTCAGAGATGTAAATTAAAATTCTTAAAATTTCGTTTCTAAAAATACAGAATTCTTTGAATCACATAATTCTCATAATTAACTTTGATTAATATTTTATACAGATAATAAGCTAGAGAAAAAAAAAATATATTCTCTTTTGTTATGTCAGTAATAAATTCCAAACTAACATACGACCGCGCGCGGCCTTGAATTAATGTTTAATCCATTAGACTGCTCCCTCCCCCCCCCTCCACCCCACCCTACCCCTTCCACCTATACAGATTCATAAATATGTTGCCGTAAAAAATGATATCAAAGTGGAATGTTATACTTATTGCTGTCAGTTTTTCAATTTTATCACGATTGTCATATAGCAGCAGCAGCAATATAAAAGCAATAAAAAATTTATTTAACGTCTATTGTCTACGATTATTGCAATCTACAAACAAGAGTTGAAAAATAAAAATAAAAATTTTTGCAGATTTTTCATTGTATTAAAAATATAAACAAAAAGGAAAAAAAAAACTCGATATTATTGCTCGCGGATAATACACTTAATAGCATTAATAAATAGCACGCACAAAACGGGATTTAAAAAAAAATTGCAAAAATATATAAAAACTTTTTCTATCTTTGCCATGCTTTATTATTCAATAAATCAAAATGAATAAAAATTCCTCAATATATTTTGTGTTATTGAAAAGGTTCGGATTAAAAATCCTCTGCATTACACATAATTGCAAGAAGCAATTCTATGTCTTATATACCTTATTATATATCTGACACTTGACCTACCCATATGACAGGCAATCGTTCGATATTGGCAAAGTAGAATTAGAAAATGTAATATCGCTTAAACAATGAACAATTTATTCGATAAAATATGCTCGCTAAAATATGCAAATGCAAAGTGTGATAATTCTTGCACAAGATGATAATTCATTTTGTGATTGAATGTTGGATTTTACTTGAATTCGGAAAATTCGCGAAAGAATTTAAATAGGAATCGTTAAAGATTTTATACATACATCATATATAAAAATATGATATAAAAATGATTATGTATTTGTGAATAAAAATTCCTCAATATATCTTGTTATCAAAAAAATTCGGATTAAAAAATTCCCTGCATTATCACGTAAAAACAATTATAAATATGTGATATCTGACACTTGACTTGTCATATGACAGACAATCGTTCGACAGACGAGAATTAGAAAATATAACATCGCTTAAAGAATAAATGTATTTAATGCTAAATATGAATGTATTCAATGCTAGAATATTTAAATGTAAAAAGTGATTATTCTTGAATAAGATGATAATTCATTTTGTGATTGAATATTGGATTTTACTAAGAAAAAATTCGCGAAATGATTTAAATAGGAATGATTGAAAATTTTATACATATATTACGTATAAAAATATAATACAAAAATGATTATGTGTCTCAAATATCTGTAGAATAAGACAAAATATCCTTATTCTTATATAGTCATCTTCCTCTCTCCTTTAATCTTTGTACACAATCTTATATTTAAGATCGCCAGTGTTTTTCTCGATTGATATCGCACTTCCTCCACTTCCTTTCTGCAATATTTTATATCAATTCGAAATTAAAATCTGTGATATCTCGCTCCTTTTGCGAGGATCTTATACAGACTCTTGCCTTATAAATTTAGAATAGAAATTGATGTTTTAGAAGCACGTGTATATAGACTTCTGTCTTAATCCTTCCAAGACATTCTCTTTAATCGAACACAGCGAGTGAATTGTTTTTCACGGTACGCGACTCGGGAATGAAAATCCGCGGATGGATAAGGTACCTGGCGTGTGGGTGGTCGCGTCCAGCGAGACAGGCGGCACCACGCTGGTATTGTTGCGCGTGATCGCGTGATGATGCGAATGCTGATGATGCGAATGATGGCTGGTGAGAGGCTCCGCCTCCTGGTACGCGGGATAATCGGCGTAGAACGGTTCGTGGCCTGTCATCAGCGTGTCCAGCATCTGGAGCACCATTTCCGAAGACGCGACCGCGTTGACGCTGTTGCTACTATTACTGCCGTTGCTCGTTAGTGTCCCGATATTGGCCGCGTACGCGTCGACAATTATGACCGGCGCCTGCCCCGAAGGCCGCGACGTCCCGACGCTCACGACGCCCGCCGTGACGTCGTCTTCGATTGTGCCACGCGACGACGACGACGACGACGACGACGACGACGATGTTGATCACTCCTCGACGACGACGCGTGTCAACGTGTTTTGCATGACCCGACGAGCAATCACGAGGTCCTCCTCGACGCGCATCCAGGATCGCCTGTCCCGCGAGTACCTCGCGGGCGGCGTAGATTTCTTTCGGTGTCGATGAGAATCTTCGATGAATCGATTAACAATCTTTACGTGTTTCCCGAGGGGAAAGGGGAAATTCAAGTTCCTCGGCCGGGAAATTTTGCACTTAGCAGCGAGAACACGCAACAGGTGTCTCTCCTCGGCTAGCCGCGTCAATTCTCCTCGTTTTTCGTTGACTCAGCTGCGCGTTGTTCAGCAGCTCTCAGGTATCCCTCCGTCCTTGTTTAGTTTCATATCGCAGAGTAAAATTAAACATACCAGTTTAGAGTTGCTCGGTCTCGGTAATCGGAGTGAGATTGAATTTTCAAGATTTCCTCTCAATTAATCGCCCAATTCTTTTTCAATCGGAATTAAAATTAATTTCCCAAATACTCCTTATTCACTTTCCATTTCAGTCTCATGTTATACATAACTATCATTAAACTCAATCTTCCAGATACTCCTCACTAATTACTTACTCACTGTACGCTAAATTCTGTATAATCAGATTTAATTTTCCGAGAATTAGCCGCGGATTTCTTTAATCCCGACCCACGACCGCCACCAACTTCGATGACGGCTATCACCGCGCGAGATATACCGCTACGTCACTTTGAAACGAACGTTCCGAACGCACGCACGCACGCACGCACGCACGCACAATAGACGGAATAAAACGTCGGTCGAAGAGACGACGCACGCTGCTTGTACATACGGAAGATTACTCTCGCGTGCGCTCCTCACAACACTCTCCTCCACTTGACGCGAGCGCGCGTGTCACTGTGACGAAGCGCCGTACCGTTTCCGCTCTCCGGTCCTCCGCCGCGTCTCTGCCGCCCCTGCCTGCGCGCGCTCGCCCCGTCTCTTTCATCCTCCATCGCATTTCCCTCCCCCTCTGCCAGCGGGGCCCCGGCGGCGGCTCTACCATCTCGTACGACTATCCCTGTGTCGCATTGGTGCTACACGATGGAGGTGGAAGATGGGAGTTCACTAGCACGCCGAGTGGGGCTGCCATCCGTCGTGTGGAGGGGAATGAGATAGGAAACGCAGCCGCGAGGGGGAGAGCGAAGGGGGGGGGGGAGGTGATGGTAAGGGAGAGGAAGGGAGATCACAAAACGCCCCCTCGAAGCTTCAACCACCTGCTGCCACCGATGCCGTCTCTCTCTTTCTCTCTCTTTCTCTCTCTCATCGTTGCGTTGACGGAGTGTTTTACGTATATGCGTAAATTTGTTCCGACATTCTTCGATGTTTGAGATTTTCGGAGCCCCAAGTTCATCTTCTGATCGACGATTTATTTGGACACTATATATATATTTCTTCGATATTCAGATTTCAATTGTAAATATATGTATGAATGATTATGTGAAAATTATTATAATCGTTCTTATATTTTAGTACACTTTGTTTAAGATAATATTTTTTTTTTTTATGCTAAAAAAGTATGTAAATATTCTTATTAAAAAATTAATATAAATTATAAAATTCGTAAAAATTATAAGAATGATGCAGCGAGATAAAAATCACACAATTGTAATAATAGCAATATTGCTGTAATGAAAACCGTCAGGACAATTAACATATGTAATCTGATCTTTCAATAGTTTGCTCATTATTATCTCGTACGACATTCTATAAAGAGAAATATTCGCACGAAGTAATGCGCTTGTAGTGATAAGATAAGATGTTGTAATGAGTCTAAATCTGATAATGAGTTTCACATATTTTACAAATATAATTGTACATTAAAATTGATGAAGTGAGGAAACAGCAAATAATACGAATTACTGATCGGTCAATTAATTAACCGATCAGTAATTCGTATTATTTTTGATGGATTAATTTATAACAAAAGATGAATATAAAGTATCCCATCCACGCATACCGAAGTTCGACGTAAACGTAATTATTATTACATTTAATTCATTATACGTATATCATTGCCAAGAGATAGAACACTATCTTTTTCTCCGCTATTTTTGTTAATTAATATTTAGAATATTAAATACAATTTTATATATCAAAGTAAAAGGCCAATATATAATATTTTTATTTTAGTACACATCAAATATGAGATATGAAATATTTTATTAATAATCATTTTGTATGCATGTTACCTTCATCGTCAGTAGAAGACACAAAAATTATTTCCACCTCGTCGATCATGCGTGTTTCGTCACGCCGGATCGTTTAGATTTTTACATCGTCTCCTCTCGTGGCTGTAATAAACACGCGCACGTTCGGCGCGAGTCGAGAAGGACCTAGCCTATTTTTGAGAGGGGGCTGTGACCGTAGAAGAAGGGGGAGAGGGGGGGGGAGGCTGACGGGGAGATGGAGGAGGCGCGCAGCGGACCGGATGTTGAGAGGCGAGGGCAACGGGGGTTTCTCTGTTCGGCGGCGGTCTCGCACGTGATGCAGAGGGGACCGGAAGCGCTCACTCCCCTACGCCTCGTGCCTCCTTTCTCTCTCGCTCTCTCTCTCTCTCTCTCGCTCTCTCTTTCGCTTCGTATAGCCGGGCGGGCAATAGTAATGGGACTTACGAGGGCACAATAAGAACGCGCGCGCTTTTACCGTTCCGGGCCTATATCCGAATGGAAGAGACGGCGCGCGTGGTCCGCTGTTTTCTATTTTCTATTTGACATTTAATAGATCGCCGCGCGTATCGCAATTGCTCTTTCCTGCCCCGTCCGATATAAGGAAAGATATCGCGTTGCGTCTTGAAAAATATAGCAGATTTTCTTTTGGGAAATAATCGTTATTAAATTTAATGGATATTTTGAATGTAATTTGAAAATAATAGAGGGCACAAAATTTAGATCTTATTATTGAAAAAAATATCATAAATAAAAATATCATAAATATCATAAATTTCCCAACAGAGAGATTTTAAGTAAATCAAATATAATATATAAATTATTATTATTATATCGGAATTGTATGTTAAATATTCAATATCAATGTATATTCAATGTCAAAATACAAATGTATATTTTAATTACAACTTCATCGAAAAATATATATTTTTTCTATGCATATCTCGATGAAAAAAAAAAAATATATATATATATATATTTTTTTTTTCTTCACATAAAATCTAATAAAAATCCGCTGGGAGAAGAATTGCTATTATAACGTACACTCGAACTAGTCACGCAAGACGATCTGGTTTTCTCCTCCACATCTGTGCGATTCTTCCTCTCAATCGAAACACATTCTCAAAGTGAGCAACAATGCCGCGGCAAAGCGGTTTCTGAAGAGGGTGCATTTACGAGTGCATTAAGGGAGGAGTACTCGAGGACATTATAAAACTATCTTGCAGTCCCGGAGTGGTATTGGGGTAGGACTCCCTCCCCTTTCCTTTTACTACTACCAGCCAGTCCTGCCCAGCGACTTCCGGTTGTAACGTGAGCTCCGAATATCGCTTCTGCTTTTCTCTCTCCCCCCTTCTCTCCTCTCCCTCTCTCCTCGACTCGCTTTTACCCTCGTTCCTTGAGTCGTTCCTTGTTCACAATCTTTTTTTTTACGTTTGTAATTATGTTAAACGTACTAATATTGAGTATGTTTCATAGTATCTCATTGATTAATAAAATTTTATTCAAATGTGCAATTAATATAAGAACTCTGAAATAGTGTTTTGTATCTCTGCAAAATAAAATAATTTATATACAGAAAAGGAAATTATATATTATATTTTTTTGACACATTTTTATTTCATATCGGAAATCTATTAAATATCTTAATCTTAGCTGTGAAAATTTTATATATTACAAAAATACGTTTTAACACGAGAAAACTATAAAAAATTATATCTCAAAGAATAATCAACTAGAGAATGAATTCTTTTCTTTCTCCCATCCACGTGGGATTGAAAATGAGTGTTAATAATAAAGCGTTGAAATTAATTTTGAAACCGTTCTGTCTCACATACACACACAAGCATGGATATATTTGCATGATAAACATTTTCGGTAGTCATATAAGTAATACGTAAAAATCCTTAAAAACCTGGAATATTTTTCGTGCTTTGAAACACTTATATATACCATTTGTGGAAGGAACATACTTTTCTATTTCCGGCCATTCGTATATTTACCTTACGCCGTTCATCATGGCGTATGCGTACGAAAACCTTGACGATAACCACGACGATGACGACGACGAGGAGGAGGACGATACGCACGAACGGAAAAGAAAGAACGAAAAAAAAAAAAAAACATGCGTATATGTACATACACACACGTACACGCACACACACACACACACACATGCCATACGGTCGTGTCACGAGTTCTGAATGAGCAAGAGGCTTTGTAGACCCTCGAGGCGGTGTACGAACTATGAATGAACGAGTGAATGAATACAACCTGTGCCAACCACCCCTCCCCCCTCCCTCCCTCTCTTCCCCCTCCGTCTCTCCGACGCGCCCCTTTCTTCCTTTTTTCTGTCCGCTTCATCCCTATAAGCGCGAGTCTGTACTTCTAGCCCTAGTGATCGTTCTTTATATCTTTATGTATTGCGATCTGCAGCAGCACAATGTGATCCACGTGTATGTGTGTGTGTGTGTGCGTGTGCGTATGTATTCGCGCCCTGTGATATTGTATATCTCTTCGCGACGCAGGAAATTGCGTGGCTTTGCCTCGTTCGCGCCTTCGCAGCCAAGTTCTATCCGAGAACGTGTTATTGCGGTTTTATTATCGCGTGAATATTAAGCCTCGCTCATAACTATAGTCATGTATTAAGTATACTGATTTGATAAATTAGATACAATTTGCAGAATGCTCTAGTGCTTTCCAGCACTCGTGTAAGAGCGTAGCGGGGATATTGAGTTGCCGTGCAACGTGAAATAAGAAATGAAAAATGAATTAAGCGCGGATGTGTTAAAGAAAAAAATTTAGATTTTTTCATATTCATTTTTCGTCCAATTAACTTTTCGATTTGTATAAAAAAAAAGAAAATATATATTCTTCGTACAAGTCCTGGTTAGATATACAAATCAAAGACTAAGAATTCAGATTAATCCCCCGCTCTCCCCCTTCTTCTCACTCCATCTTTCTCATTTTCTCTTTGTTATTAAAATTTTCTACGTGTAGAGAATTTCAAATGATCAAACGCGCCGCTTATCGAATCGACGCATCGAGGAGACGCTTGCGCAGACGCGCGAGACGGAGAGAGACAGAAGCCGATCAGAATGCCGCATATTCGTCGCCGTTAGTTATAAACGCGAGGGTTGCTTAACAAATAATCAATTGTATTCGACGCGGCGCGATTGACCAACCCCTCCTCTCCTATAAACGTCCATATCAAATAGACGTCACGCAGATAGCGCTCCTTTTTTGGCCGCGTGTGGTCAGTAAACCGCATAGACGGACAAAGAGAGAGAGAGAGAGAGAGAGAGTGCTTTTGCACAAAGGGGAATCTCTCTCGGTCCGACCGTTTTCGTCTCCGCGCTCGCTGTCGCTAATTTATGCACGCGACGTACGTGACACGAAGCAGTGAGTTGTCTTCATGGACAGCGCGCGTTACTATCGCCGATACATCCTCAAAATAAATTCTAAAAGGGACGGAAAAAGGCCCTACTATCCCTCTCTCGCCTCGTAAAGTTTGACGTAAAAAAAATTGATGCATTGAGAAATTGCGACAAATTTTATTCCACCCTAATAGTGTGCTATTAAGCTTGAAATATTAATGTAGGCTGTAATATCAAAGATATCGCGTATAAATAAATTGACAGAGATGTAAGTTTTTCGATTATTATTATTACACAAGCATTTATATAAAATATAATGAAAAAAATGTGTAAAAATAATTCGATAAAACATTTCCAAATACGGTTGTTTAAATTCAAAATTTAAGAAACGACATGTTAATATCGTCAACAAATTTCACAGTATCTGTTTTTCAATTGCGCAATTAAAGATTATACATTCAACTATATCTATGATTCGTAAATAACGGCGCGATATATCAGTTCCGACACGAGGAAGTCGAAAGCGAGGATAAGCGAGAGTCGAACCAGAGACCTCGAAGAGCTGTGATACATAACGTAACAGTGCTTTAGCAAGCAGAAATAATGAGTCTATTATACAGATGTCTGTGTTGGCCGCTTTGTAACGACGCGTCCGTAAGACGTCCGTATATACGGTACAAGAGTTCAGGTCTTCGAACAACTTTGGTGTGTCGCATGAGCGAATGTCAGTCAGCGGTTGTCAAACTTTCCGAAATCTGCCTTTGATATCTTATACGTGTCGGCGATTGCCAAGCCGTCTCTTTTGCTATTTTATTTACATCTTCCTTAAAATATCAATGACATTTATGTTATTTCAGATCGGTCTCGTACATTACTCGAAAATTCCTCGCTCATTTAATTTATACTTTTCCTAGCAATTTTTTTTTTGGGGCGGAAATATGCATACAATGAACAAAATCCAGCTCCCGAAAAAAAAAAAAAAAGAGAGATGATTCTCTATGAAATATCGCTGAAGAATTTTTCTTTTTTGTAAATATTCAAGCGGGGATCTCTCCAGTAGAGCTAAGTTTCAATTAAAGTTCTAATGCTGATTTCATTCTATTTTCCACGTAGACGGAACGCGATTGAAATCAGAGGCGAGGGATATAACGCGAGCGCATTCATTAACGTGCGTATGTGTGTACGTAGATCGAGGCAGACACACCAACGGGCGTGAGCGGGCGAATCGTCTCCATTGTCCGCGGCGGAGCGTGTAGAGAGCCCGACTTTCCCTCGTTCACCCACGGTCACTGCTGCAGTGACGTAAGGCCCCTCGCTAGGGTAATTGTTACCTATGTACGAAGAGACTCGCTTCATAATGCTCTCCTCCGCTCCGCTCCACTCGGCTCGGCTCGGCTCCGTTCGATTCCGTTCCATTCTATTCTATTTCGTTCTATTGCGCGTGCCACCGACATCAACGCACTCGATTGCGCGTACATGGATTACGGGACGACGGATTATCAACCATTGATAAAGGCTGCGTACCTAGAGTATGTACGTCCGCGAGATTGCAATTTCAATTACCGTAATTGCAAGTCTACTCTAATACCTGAAGCTTATGAAATCCGAGGATTCTTTTTTTTTTTTTTTTTTTTTTTTTTGTCGATACAAGGTGTCCCGAACGTTCTTTTAATAAAGGATTTTTTTATAAAATTGATTTTTCCTTAGTAAAAAGATATTGAGATAAATCATTCTTTTTTTCAAATTTTCAATTTTTTTCAGTATGTTTTTAATATCAAATTTCAAATTAAAATTTTATTCGAGTAAATTTCACCTAAAATTATTACATTGTAAAGAAGTTTCGTTAATCTTTTGATTCCATAGAGTTTAGAAAAATCGTTCTGAAAAATCTTTCTTTTTCAATCGTTTGTAATTTGAAAATTATAAGAAAAAATATTCAAGGAAAAAAAAATCATCTCAAAAAAATTGATCAGATTTTGGGACATTCTAAACATAAAAAAACATTTTAATATTCATCCATTTTCTGTAGCTCTTGAATTTCGCGATATCGGTAGCTATTATAATTCCATAAATGCACTGGCAGATTTCAATCTCTTTCGACAGCAGCGCATTGATATATTGTGTAAAAAAAAAAAAGAAAAAAAAAGAAAAAAAAAACGCACTCGGAGAAAGTTGATTCATCGTGATAATGAATGTGATCTTACAGCGGATAAACACATATGACGAAAGTAACTCGGTCAAAGCCAGATAAATGATCGAACGAGAATATGATTAAATGAAATTGGGTCAGTTATGTAGCGCGCATCGCTTTGTGCAAAAATTTTCCACGTCACGAGAAACGCAACAGGGAAATTTATACACGGGGATTGCGCCAGCGTTAGCGTTGATATTTCCACTCGGTAACTCATTTTCCGCGCTCTATAATGAAATTAAAATCAGATTCGTGATCGATGTGACGAACAATACGATTCTTAGTTCGAGTACGAAGTGCCAATGAAATTTCGTCAACTTATTTACGTTGCACAATAAGAAAAATCTTCGAATAAATAAATTGCTTGATTCAATCGAAGCTCTCTGTTTTACAAAACTTGTCGCGCCATATCTTGGGCAATCTTTTTGTTTCGTGAATCGCAATAGAGAAGCCCGCGATTCAAGAGATACTGTTCTGAAAACTTCTGTGAATGAATAGAATAGCTTAGTGAGAGAGTTATTCCACGAGCTATTCCAAAAAAATGAGTTTGAATACGATTGCCGCGCGAATAGCTTACGTCATTCCCGATGTTATCTTTAAACTATCATGTGGGATAGCTCGTTCATTTGTTATTCAGATATTATGTAGCAGCTCATTGTTCAAGATTTCAAGAAATGCGAGAGCCATAATAAATAGAAAATTCTTCAGAAAATCGTCAATAATTTTCAAAGAACACAACGGCAAATAAAACAAAGTATACAAATTTTTTAAATGTGTAAACTAACAATATTTTAAAAACCAAATCATCTCGATCGGATCATTTCGCTGCAAAATAATTTAATCTCCCTCATTGCTTGCCGTAGAGACTTTAACGAGGCATAATTCGCCCGAGAGAGAGAGAGAGAGAGACGTAGATATTTGACGATTAGATTTCTAGACGTCGCGTCGGTGAAATCACGACTTGTCGCTGATGGGTATACGATGACGAAGAAACGTTAAATGAGAAACGAACAGTGACGATAATGAGAGGTTTGCGTTTGCAACACGTACAAAAGCGCCAGCCCGAGAGATGTTATCAGCCACTCTGACGTAACAATGAGAAACTCCTCCACGCTTTCGTTTGCACTTGCAATCGGGGGGAAATAAATAAAAAAAAAACGGCTTGTCACGTAATTTAGCGGCTCCTCGCGTGCGTTGTATGCACGCGATCGATTATCGATATCGAAAAGAAAGAAGGATTGTAGGGAATGCGTAGATGTCGTTGCAATTATCCGCCATTCAATTATGCTTTTTTTCTATCTGCATTTATCTAACTTATTCCACATCTTCAGGATCGAGAGAAAATTAATAGTATAATTTCTCGTTTCATTTTTTTAGAGAAACATCAAAAGAATCGCTAGCGAAACTACTATAAAGCCTAAAGAAATTCCATAACTTTTGGACGAAAAAAATCGCTGTTCCATATATAATAACGCGAAAAAAATATCGCTATAGAGAATTCTTATTACTACTCGAGAGCGATCTTTCGTAAGGAAAACGCGGAGGAATAGAAAAAAAAAAAAAATGGACTTACCATCGTTATGATATTGTCTCGATGGCAGGGACATCGCGTCCGAAGAGTGTATCGGGGGTTGTTGTTGCGTACCGCTCTGAGGAGGACCGGAGGAGTTGGAGGTGGCCGAATTGGCGGGCGTCGGCGGGTTTTTATGTTCTGGTGTTGCCACCTGATGGCCGGCACCCTGGTATCCCACAAAATCACCTAAATCTGGCACGCATACGCTTTCATACAAGCTCGCCGGCACGTTCTCCAGAGAGGCCTTCGCTGCGTCGACATCTGAATGTAAAACGGAGATAAATCTTCATCCGAGCTGCACCTCTGTTCTTTTTTTTAATGCTTTCGCGTATATAATTAAATTGCACCGTCCCTGCTCCTATATCGAACTAATTTACTCCGCATTTAAGAATTGTGGACGTTTTGCCATTGTCAGGTTACATAATTTTTCTCGCGATCGCGATTTATTAAAAGCTTGTTCTTTGTACAACGATGTTTTATAATTTTAATCAAAAATCCTCCTATAAATTGCTCATGGCAATTGCTCTTGGCAATATGAGAATAAATTATATATGTATAATATTTTTACATATATTCATAATATTTAATAAGAATTTGCATTGCTTTATTGCTTTATCCTTAAAGTTTTAATTAATTTCTCGAGAAAAAATGGATTTGTGTTGATAATTATATAAGATAATATATGATATTATTGTACGTCCGTTTTTTTTTCCCCGGACTGTTAAATAAACATATAAGAATATTGTTGATGAGATTCGTAAAAAAACAATCTTGAACGTATGTGAATTTCACGAGACGCATATGAATGTCTACGCGTGAGTGGTCACATATGCCTCGTGGATAACATATATGTTAATCGTAATAATTGAGTCTTTATGTGCGCATACGATAATAGTTATCGCATGCGGCACGTGCGGTGCTTGTGCAGTTTTTCAGCGCGCGCGTCGATTACGACAGGAATAAAATGTTGCACCGTTGTCATTAAGTTATTCCCCTACGGTGATCGTGCGCGATCGTTGCTATCGCATAGCATCGCGAGCGCAATCGTGATTAACGATCTCGAGTAGCACTGTCATCATCGCGACCGGAGTATTGCGAAGGAGACGCCGCTACCGTGTGATTCACCGTCGGCCGTTTTTTTTTTTTTATTTTTTTTATTTCTTTTTTTTTTTCCCCTACGTTTCTAGGAATTCTCGTGAAACAATTGCAGAAATGCAAAACGTGCGCGCGACACACGTGCCAAGAACATGTTTTCGCGCTCCTTATACACTTCTCTGCCATTAATGTGCAAATCATCTTTTCTGTATTTCTCCCGAAACCGTTTTTCATTTATTCTTTGATCGATATACTCTCGATTATAAATTCGCAGCGAGAAGATTGATAAATTTGTTAATGATAAAAATAATTTACTTTTTAAACAAGACTTTCTTCAAATTGATTTTGGAATAATCATCAGAATTGAATAATGAGTTGTATCAGAGGAAATTATTTAAGATATATACCTAACTCATATAAATTGCTTAACAATTTATTCGTATAATTTATTTTTTATTCAAAAATATGTTCCCAAGTTTTCACAAATTAATAATCTCTAAACAAAAAAAAAATGCATATTTATTAAAATTTTAAAATATTAAAATATTAAAAATAATAAAAATATTAAAAATCTTAGATTTGCACAAATTATTAGGCCAAGATTAAATACAAAAAAAATTCGCTTTCAAACTTCCCCGATAACGCACGTAAAAGAAAGACAGAGAGAGAGAGAGAGAGAGAGAGAGAGAGAGAGAGAGAGAGAGATCAATCGTTCGTTTCGACAATGGCGACACGCGTCGCTTTAATGAATTTCACCGTGAATCCGATCGGTATCGCTACGACAGGAAGATTCAACTTTTTAGTTTCTACTTTTTTTTATACAACGCAAGAGCGTTTCCTAACATCCGTTCTCATTCGCGGAATCAAAGCGATTACCCACGTCGTGTCGCGACTGCGCGCTCGCGCGCCCGCAGATGGGCGCACGCTAGGCTTCAGTTAAATTACCGTCGCCTCGGTCGCGGAGAATCACGTGGCACAGCCGATTCTACCTTGTTCACAATCATAACACAACAATAAATTGCACGACTGGAACATGGAAAGCAAAATGATGATGTTTTAATTCAACCCTTATCATCCACCGCTTCCTCCCCGTTCGTCAAAAAATTACCGAGGCTTCCCTTCCCTAATTTTCGATAAAGTGTACGCAGGCGGATGTTCAAGCTGGCGAAAAATTAAAATTAAACTTTGAGCTTACGAGAGAAAATGTTTTTAAACCATTCTAAAAATTTTTAATCTAAAAATTATCGCTCCTTTATTATTTGTATTTTATTAAGTAAACCAGGTTATTGTAGATGAATAATATACGAATTCATCTTGAAGAGGTATTTGAAGAAGCCACGACTAATTCGAGCCTAAGGCAAAGAAATCCTATTGTTCTCGCACTTTTATTTTATGCTCCCTTTCGGCACGAGACAAATTATGTATTCGAGACGAAACTCGAGTTCTGTGGAGTGTTACCGTTAGTAGTCGTCCTTAGATCGCGCTAGACGATTAAGCTGAGGTTTCAGTACCGATGATGAGGCGACACGAATAATCGATAAGGAAGTACGGGGGTTTTACTTAACGGGAGTTAAATCACGGGCGAATATCTCTGCTTCCTGCCTCTCGTCATTTCGTACGATCTGCATCTCTATCTCTTTAGCTTCCCATTTTCCTGCATCAGTATTCCTCTCTCTTCTCAATCTCCCCCTCCTTTCGTCATCCTCGCTTTCCCTGCTTCTCTTACAAAAAAAAAGTCTCTTCGTTTATTTTTTTTTTTTTTTTATAATTTCAATTTTTTCGTTAATAATATATTCGTTGTGTTATCGCATCTTTATCTTTTTCCATAAATCGAGCTAAGTAGTGAGATATTGACTTTACACGTACATCAAAGATCATTGTCGCAGACTTAATAATAGAGAAAAACATGTAAGAAATAAATAAAATTTTTTTTGTACTTAATATATTTACAATAAAATATATCATGCAATGTATGATTAAATTCAATGTATTAGTATATAAAACAGCTGATATAAAGATACTGCTAAAGTTCATTTTAAAAATATTTATAAAAATCACATAATTCGTTAATATTATTTAACCTTCCAATATTATTTAGTCAAACAATTCTAGAAATGTAAATGTTTTAATCAATTCAGATGTAGACACTAAATAAAACAATGAATAGAAACGCCGGTTATTTTTCTCACAAATCTTTCGAAAAATTCTCGATCACATGTGCAAAATTTGTTATTACGATTTTACATTAAATTTGATCAAAATCGAAACTTCCATTTTTCCCACCATCATCGTTTTCCCACTCGGTATTCCATAGCTCCATCCTCCATGCGGGAGTACAGATATTTTTCCTTTGAATTTTATCTGCTTTGTTAAATCTCGAACGCGCGTTTAAAGCGAACTTGACTTGCTGTTTTGAAGCGCGCACGTACCACAACAAGAGGGCAGGGGGAGAGGGGGGGGAGGGGAGGGGATTTAAAATAGGAGGGACCGAGCGAATCTCTAGGCTCGACCATTGACGATAGATCGAAATTCGAGTGAATTCTTTGGTGCACGCGAGTACATCCCCGAAAAACGTCTAAGTGGCCGCGGCTAAATGGCGCTGCACCATCCTCGGCGGATATCCGGGATGGGAGTTCTTTCTATGGCGCTCCGTCATTCTTCTCCTACCCGCCTTTTTATTCTCCGGTCCGCGCCGCGTACGAAGGTAAAAACGAGGGGCCTCGATTCAACGAGGCTACGAAACGCGAGATACCGGGGGGAGGAAGGAGGAGAAGGGGAAGAGAGTTGGCCAGCACCCGCGCGCACCGCCCTATCGTCCTTCTTGTCATTGTCCGCCGGAGTCTTTTCGCTCGCACCTTACGCCGTAACGTCGCGCAATTTTACGGAAATTTGATCGGTTTTGTTCGACAACGATGACGAAAGGTGCCTGCGGCAAAAAAGGAGAGCAGTGCGTGTTCCTTGCGCGATTAGCCCCGCGTTTGTAACGGGGAGTCACCGGCGAGTATCCAATGTATGCAAGATGGGGAAAAAAAATTCTTTTTCTATATTGTTAGAAGCGCGACGTAAATATCGTTGATCTCATCTCAATTTTGAAGCTTTGCATATTTTAACGTTAGTATAATCCAGAGTTTAAGACAGCTAAAAATATTTGCCGCGCTTTTTCAGAATTATAGAGATTGTTTTGTTGAGAGAGTAATTTTTTATATTAATAATCATTTTATATATTATCTATTATTACTAATAATTAGTAAAAAAATATCAATTATAATGTATATTAAGATATCGAATCCAATTGATTCATTGTAAGATAGTAAACTTTTAGATTGATCTATTATCTATTTCATCAAGCTCACTTAAAAAAAAAAAAAAAAAATCGTTGCCTTTATACATATCATACACATATACATGTATAATAATCTTTATGTAAGAATCTAAGTGAAAGAATTAAGTGCGTATTTAAGGATTCGTCACACACAGCCTTAAGCATCGTTTATTTCGAGGTAGATTGATGATTTCGATTATACAAGATGATATAAGAAAAGGACACATACTTTTCTGCAGGGTCTCGAGATGCTCCCAAAGGATGTCGCCTATGAAAGAGGTGGCACGTGCTAGAAAGGACTCCTTCCCCATGGCACAAATCTGTTTCCCGGTCATGTGCTGCCATGGCTGCATCGCCACACTCTGCACGGAGAATTCTCCTACAGCCCACTGCAACCAGTTGGCGACAGCTGCTTCCGACCATTGCCTCGGGTCTGAAAAAGAAAACAAGAGCCGGATTGTTTTTTAGCAGCTACCTCCTAGGTGGATTCAATCCTCCGTTGGTCCCCTTATCGCCGATCCTAGCGATAAGAAAGGATCTTTTATCTCTATTGGCCAGAGGATACTGGAAGATCGTATCTCGATCTTCATGCCTAATCTCAAACACGAGACTATATCGTCTTTTGCTAAAATCGCTTGAAAATATAGCGATAACGTAAATTCGTTTATTCTTGTTGTCATGAAACGCGGTCACGTTTCTCGGGATTACTCTTTGTCTTTTGTACTGCAAGAGCGGACTTTGAAAGATTTCCGAGTAATTTGGAGATCGTCGCAGATGGCGATCATCTGAGAGCGGAGCTCGTTAAGACCCTGGCCCGAGAGTCATCGAAGAAACGACATGCGTGTTCGTCCGTTGACGGCTCGATCGTTAGTCAGGCCCAGCCACCAGCCATCTTTGGTGGAAGCAATACCGAGAAACATCGGAATGTCCCATTTGAGGTGCGCGCCCATATTTGCACGCGTGTCTTGCATTGTTTCGTGGTATCTCGCTGCGTAAAAGTACAGTTCGGCTCATAATGCAAACAGAAGTTACCAACGTAGCGACTTGCTAATGTATACAGCTTTGCTCTCACAATCTCGTAACCGTCCTTTAACACTGACGTCGTGAACAGGATGGTCGAACCATCCGAGTTCTATTCTCGTAGAGATCTTCATTTCGAAAGATCGAAATACAGAGTAGTGTCTCGCAAGGATTATCGAAATAAATGTTTTCTTTTTTTATATTTGTCTCAGGCTCAGCTGTAATTTTACGCGTTATCATTTCCATATGTTAAGTATATCGATAAAATGTTATAAAAAAAAAAAAAAAGAGATGAAAAGAATCGCGATATAAACTATTATTTACGTTATTTAACAAGAATACGGAATTAATCGAATAAATTAATACTTTCAAAAATTTTTATTTTCAAAAAAAGCTTATATCAATTAAAAATTGCATTCGAATTTAGAGATTCTTTTATAGAAATAATTTTGATTTTCGTTCAAATAAGAAAAATATTAAATATTCAAGCTATACAATGTAAACATAATAATAAATTCAGTTATAATTCTTTCTAATATCCATATTTGCATATTAAACAATTTTTAATACGCGACAATCTCGATAAATGCAAATGCGATAAATAGTATGATCAGTGATGTTATTCGCAGAATCGATAAAGTACAAACTAAATTGACGTCTTTCAGAATAGGATATAAATATAAAAAAAGAAGAGGAAGGTAAAGCGAGTATCGAGGCAACAAGAGTGTCTAACGGCACGGCACGTTCAAAGCGACCGCCTCTGTTTGATGATCGTAGCGATATTTGCCCAACTTATTTCTTGTCAGCGTTGTTAGCAGACTTTACACTCTCTTTCTCGCT
Source organism: Cataglyphis hispanica (assembly GCF_021464435.1). Taxonomy (NCBI): domain Eukaryota; kingdom Metazoa; phylum Arthropoda; class Insecta; order Hymenoptera; family Formicidae; genus Cataglyphis; species Cataglyphis hispanica. The sequence goes on along the minus strand of NC_065957.1, from coordinate 11,444,435 downwards.
TCGCATTTGAACACAAATCCATGCGCACGTCTCTATCCATTTCTCTTACTAGTCGATCGTTCTTTTCACGCATTATCGCTTCATTATATTAGTTTCATATTTACTCTTTATTATTTCTTTCTTTTTCTTCCCATCATCTGGATAAAACTTCTGTCAGAATGAGATAATTTGCATATCTCGACATCTGTCAAGAGTGCATCTAATGGTACCTGTTCGCTACAATGGTGAAGGTGTTTGAAGAGTGTTAAATGATAAAAGTAATCAAGCCCGTCATCATTGATTCTCAAACATAGATAATGAGCAGATGTCACTTTAAAATCCTTGAAAATCCCTTAAAATCCAAAGGTTACGGTCGTGATCACGAGATAGCAATCGGTGAATTTAGATACCTCTATTGTAACAAGCACCTGTTACATTAGACAACATCGTGTTTCGAAACTTTGGACTTTTGGAGGATTCGCAGAAGCCTTCATCTTCATATGTCGAAGGATCTTTATGCTTGTATTTATTATTCAAAAGAGATAGATTCTGAATAAGTCATAATAGCAACTGCGATATGACTGCGTCGAAACGTAATTGTGAATGCAGGCTGCGTCTTTTATATAGTAAGCGTACATTCTCTCATATATATATATACACCCTTCGTGGTTGGGATGTAACAATACATATCGAACATCTTTAACGTATGCAAAAAATTTTGATAACAATTTATATAGATCTTTTTGCGGAGCCAAGTTAACGTCCTTAATTTTTAAATTAATTATAAATAAAAAAAAAATTTATACTATTTATACAAATTTTAGAATCATCAGTATCATTTATTACACGTCATCATATGCATTTAGACAGATTTCAGAATGTTAATTTAAAGTATTAATAAAGTATGATTAGATTAATAACATAAATTGATTTCCCAAAATTGGAATAAAAATTCAAGGAGTAGAAGAGTGAATAAAAAAAATCGCAAAAAAGTATAAAAAAAAAAGACCGGCCTCAGGTGGAGCTCGAAGTGAAATGGCGGGACGAGGAGGAAGAGGAGAAGGAGGTGGTTTGTTCGTTAGGTTCACGGAGGTCAGACTGTAGGTGATCTGGCCTGGAGGGTACGAACCCGGGGCATGTAGACCGGAAGTAACGTCACACCCGCGTGGCTCTGAATGCGCATACCGGATGTGTGGCATCGGCTCCCCATCAGAACCATCAACATCACATTCACAATTCCTGCACATCGCCGGCCGGCTCGTCGCACATCGCGTCACATCGTGCGCACCCGCGCACTCTGCGCTACGCGCGTCTCTTGCGCACACGCACGCAAGCACGACGTAATGCTCCTCTCCCCTTCTCTGTGCTCGCAGCGATTTTTTAACAACTTGCGTGATGAGGCGGTACCAGTAATCGTAAATTCCGAATCACGTCAGGAAAATTGGGACAAAAAGCAATTTCGCGCTCGTAAAAATTTTGAATAAATATATGTAGAGAATTGGTTTATTCGTAAAAAAAAAAGATTATAGTTTCAACATGGTGAAGTGAATTTCGTCGAGTGAATTTTCGATTACTTTTGTCAAAGTTTAATTAAAGATTGTAATTTCATAGTAAAAAGTGCAATTTATCTTGCAATGTCTACGTTTAATGGATCTAAAAGCACGCGTTATGTGACTGACAATTTTAGGATGAGAAGATGAATCAAGAATAAATCTCTGACCTTCAGTTATATTCAGGCGGAGTCGTTCCTTTTCCCAAGACGCAAAGATCGTGTCCAAAACCTCGGTCATCTTCTTGTTGGTCCCAGGCGTTAACGGCAGCACTTGCGCCGGCATATCTAGGAAAAAAAAAAATGAATAAATAAATAAATAGAATTCTAAATATATTTTAATCACATATTCAAATTACATATTCTACTTAGTATCTTTTGGATACTCGATTTAAGATTATTGGGAAATTTGAAAAAGCATATGTATACGCGAGACATTGTACATTTTTTTTTTCAAAAGGCGCAATTTCCTTTCCCTTTATGTTCATCCCAAAATATTCTAACTTCTAATCCTCAAATCTATTATTTATATTTAAAATTAAAATTAGGTTTGGGTTAAGGTAGAATTTGTTCGGAGTGAAAGTGCAGGGTGGTGGAAAGAAACCTCTTGCCACTCATGTATTCACTTAAATATGCAAATAAGTGATTAAGTAGTGTGGAATCCATATTAGTTAGATATATAATAGAAGTTCAAATTATCATTTTTAATACTCGTATGCATCATCAACTTTATGCGTTAATAATTGCTTAATAAATAATAAGTGGCACCTAAAAATCTTAAGATTAAGTTAGGTATTCAGATCATCAGCTTGACAATATGTCACAGTTGATATCTATGTCAAGATTAAGATGTCTGTGTGTATGTGGGTAAATTTTTATAAAAAAATACCACCTAAATTAATCCCTCAAATTCATACTTTTTAGTTGAGAGACACATATTCGCAAACAAAAATTTTATTAAACATATCTATTTGCGTTTCGGGATTGTTAATGTTTGTTGTTTACAACATTCAACTATAATGTCTCGTAAGAAAAGATTCAGATATGCATCCGACATATATACTTCTATAAAAAAAAAATCACATATTTATATGCGTCAAATATAACTGAATTTCTCGACACCACCAAAAGAGGAGCGTGATGCAAAAATTTTTGGCAACTCGTGCGTTATGATTTCGCAACGTTCGATGGGGAAGCGATATCCTCGTCGATTCTCAACAATGCCATTCCCGAGAGGGTTTTCATTAAAACAGAGGCGTTGAAATTAAAAACGCGCCGGGCAGATTCGGTCGGCGGAACGAGAGGCGGCAACGAGGTAACAAAGCGTGGGGGCGAGGAGGGGGAGGAGGAGGGAAGAGAGGAGCTTGTCCATGTGTGAGAAGGCAGGTTAATGTTGCTTCTCACATGTAAGAAAGGTGAGCGTACACGCACTGCACGTGTGCACGAGCGTGCGTCAGGTGTCGCGCGGCTACCAGCACGCGGGCAACGGCAAAGCGAGCAAAAGCGAAGCGACCGAGGGGCACACACAGCTATATTAGATAGCATCGTCATAAAGAGGGGTGCAACTGCCGGCAGAGAGCAGGCAGGTGCATCGTCGTCGTTGTCACTTCGCTTATTCTATGGCGTTTATGGTGCGGCGAACGAGAGACGGTGCTTTACTGCCGCTGCGCCATCGCTATCTCGTTCTATCGTCCGATTTTTTTCGCGCACAAAGTTATCAATTTTGCAACAGTACAGTGATGTTTGACTCATCTGTTGCAATTGTAGTACAAAGAATTTTAGATAAACGATCCTCCTTCTTAAAGACGTTTTATAACAAAATAATAAAAAAAAAAATAGTAATAAAATGGATGGCAAGCTTCAGACAAAGATTTTATAATGATATGGAAATTATTTGAAGGGCAACAAAATATTTTCTTTGTATGAGAATATTTTATATTATATTATCTTAACAGAACGCGATAACAATTTAACAAAAATCGATAAGAATCACGGTATCCGTATCGTAAAATACCACATCCTGGGAAGATTACGTTTATCATGTATAAAAATTCTGGGAAAAAAAATTTCTTTTATTATTTTCCAATGCGAATTATTAATATTTCTCACGTCGTTAAGACTTTTATTCGAAACTAACTCTATTTCGGGTTTTTCATTCGAGACTTTCGAGACACCCTGTGCACCCGTCACGTTTGTGTCACAGTTTAGAAGAAACATATTTTTTTTTTATATCGCCGAAAACGTAAAATGCGTCAAAATTACGACCGTGTATCGGCAGCCTAAATGTCCCGCTCTGTCATCGCGACGAACGAGCGGCGAAACAATCCATTGAAAATTCACGTGCCAACGCGCTACGCGACTGGAATTTCAAAGAGACGCAGTTTCGCAGGAATGACGTCTATGGTGGTTCTTACGCGCTCGTGCGGATGCCACGTATAATCAGCTTGGCGATTTATGACGTTACGCGTCGCACTCGAGATTTTTTGCTTCAATTCGTCAACCCGATCTATCGCTGACAAAAAAAAATATTTTCAGAAAAAATATGTTAGATTTTTTTTTAATTTAATAAATGACTAAATAAAATTTGTTGTCTTGCTTTACAAATATATTCCGTGAGGAGAGCCCTTTTAAAGTTCAGAAGAAAATCTTATCAAGTTCTTAGAGAGATACGAATACTACTTGTTAATTAACATAATATAATATTAAACAAATAATTATAAAAATAATAAAAAATATATATAAAAGTGTTAAATGAGTGGTAAAAATGAAGATTTTTATAAATTCAATTAAAAGATTTAAATTATAAAACTAGTGTATGCTAGGTAATGTTTGTGTGTGTGTGTGTGTGTGTACTACAAAGTTAATGCTAATAAAACCACGAAACGAAACTTATTCTTTTCACTTTCTTTATGGTTGTTTTGATGACTAGAGTAACCGTAAAATAATTTTAAAAAATATTAATTATAATATTCTTTCGATAAACGTGAAAATTACAGGACATGCGCAAAAAATATTACGCGTTCCTGAGAATTTTATTGATTAGAAAGTTTAAAATTATTGCAACTTAAAAGGAAGATTAACGAGTTGAATAACGTATATGCGAAGCAAAAAGGTGAATCTAAATACGTTCACGAATCTCTAAATGTCGTCTATTATCGTTAAAGTACAATCTGTATAACGAGCTTTATTTGGTTACATTGCGTTATAAATCAGAGCCCGCTCGTAATGTATATTATTGATATCTTGAATATAACGGGGAGATCGAGATATCGCCTCGAGATATTTTTGCAGGCAGGTGTTGCATCGTGGATTAACGAGTTTTCTTCCTTTTCTTTCTTTTTCTTTTTTTTTCTTTTGTAATTCGAATACATTCAAAAAACCGATCAAATCGATCGAAGCTGGCGGAGCGCAATCGTTACTTAATCGAATGGAAATTCAAAACACCCGAGACTCTCGACCCAAATGGCATTTGACCTGACACGTTCAACATAAATTTGCATACTTTGCGTTATTTGCGAGCGATCGACGTGATAGCCAGATATATACTTTCCGATCAATTAATGTCGGCCGGTAAAAAATATTTTTTTTTTATCCGATAATCTTATTTGGGGAATCTGAAATACGCATTTAAAGTCGAGAATAATTAAGCACGCTTAAAATCCTCTTAAGACTATATGGCCTACAGAAAAAAAGAATCCGTCTCGAGAGACAATACATCAAAGATTTTTTTTCAGATTCGTTTATAACTTCAAAATTATCAATTTTTATCTTAACAATTTATCTTATCAATTTTATAAAAAATATCAAAATCGTAATGATAACGTTGAAAACTTTATTTGTCAAATTTTCAAAATTCATGAAATTTTTTAATAAAATAATAGCTTTGGTTTTAGAATGCGTAAGAGTTTCTTTGTAAAAAAATATAATCAGTAATAACATCGATTAATAATCACAAGATGCGTGATTACCAATTTCTATGTGAATTTAATGGAATATAATGATCCATATAAATAAATATTCGATTCTACAAAGTACAAAATTTACTATACGTAAAAAGTATGCAAATAATTTTTCTGTTTTCGCGACCACTAATTTTTCCACTTGTAAAGCGAAATTTTATAATTACTTGGAATATTTGATATTCTGCAATCAATGTTCTTTTATTTTACTGGCAGTATATCTTTTTTTATCTGCATTTTAAATCTTTTCACTGCGTTTCTCTTAATTATCTCTCATTAATCATTCTTTCTTATCAATAAATCATTAAGCGAATATTTCCCATTGTATTTAAATTTACAATAACAGATTATTATTATGTCAAAATATGGAAAATAGTAACAAATATTTAATAATTGATAAAATAATAGGTCATGATGTCGACGATTCTGAGGAAACATAATCGAAACGAATGAGTGAGCTTCGGTAAAAGCAACTACGAAACCGAGTTTCCCGTAGTTGTTTATAAGAAGATTTTTTTTTTCTCGTCCATCTGGGATACGCTAGGGTGAGTGTGTAACCTTCACGAGCATAACCGGCACGTGCTACCAACGTCTTTTAGCTTATCCCTCTTTCCTCGAGAATACTCGGCAACCAAACAACTGCGGCAGCTGTTCGGAGCAAACTGCACGCGAGAGGAGCGCGTCTCCAAATTCGTCGTCGTCATATTTTTATTTTTTAATCACCATCAAAAAATTATTACATTCTCCGTGAGGGTAGCATAATAATATATATGTATATATATATATATATATATATATATATATATATATTTGTTGCTGAAGAAATCACAAAGATATCAATCATTTTATCACAACGATGACAAAAAATCGTACAAAATTAAATAAAACTTTTATTAATTTTCGATAAGATCTCGATTGTAAGTCAAAACTATTCACCGAGATATAAGCAATCTATGCGTACAATATTAAAAATGTCAATAAAATAAAATGTCGAATTAATTAATCATACCAATCATGACTACATCATATCTTAAGCGACAAAATTGCGGTACAACGTTTGTTTGCAATATTAATTTCAACAAATATACATTCTTGGTGTTTTGAAATAGTATAGAAAGTTAAATTATCAAGTAGAATCTTTAATATTAAGATAGTTTGTTGACAATGATAATTTTTTTTTTTTCCGTAATGCATTGCAGGAAATCGAATTATGCACCGGTGTATGCGTGCTAGAGAGTACCTGGCCCGCCTTTATGTGGTATACACCTGTTGCTCCGGTCGATGGCTCTCTCGTTTGGTTTCATCCATCGCGTTGCATCGGCGCGACTAGGCTATAAGGCCATTCATCCCGTGTCTAAGAAGCCCTCGGGAAAGTAAGCAGAGAACTCTCTGTGCCCTCCTTAAAGCGTATAAATATGACGCGAGCGAATCAGACAGGTGTATTATTCGGCTTGTGGTGACTAAATTATACTCGCTGCTAGCTATGTGAGAAAAAAGAAAATGCCTAACAATAAGATACATTTTTACGATATAATTAAATTTTTTAGTCTTAAGAAGTCAGGTCCGATAGGAAATTAACAATCTCATAGAAATTTAGTTCTTATCGAATGAATGAAAGTTTAAATGATAAATATTTTTAATTCTTGCTCGATTTCGTGTAAGAGCTAAGATATTAATATATTTTTATAAATATATTAATAAAGGAATTTTTCTAATATATAAATAAAATTATATAATAAATTATATAATAAATAAAAATATATAAATAGAGGAAGATAGGGGAAGAGTTTTAAAATTTTTCGTTGAAACACATAAACGCTTTTCCGTATGCTTATCGGAGATCAAGTTACACCGTAATTTGACTATCGTCGACGAGAGCTATTAACATGTTAGCTTTTACAATGTGTAGCTGGCAAACGCGTTGAAAAATGAAATGCTTTGTGTTTCGGCTTGATAATGCGTCAGTGATTCAGGGTACGTTATCGTAACCGCGAATTATCATAGACGGGGCGAAGGGGGAGAGGGACACACCAGAGATTATCAGTGCGTTGGAACTCTAAAAAATTCAAGCAAAAGTTTGTAGGAGAGCTGACCGCGATGGTAATCCCCCAATGGTGGATATCGCAATCGCGAAACGGTCGGTCGCTGATAAATCGCCGAGAAGACTAGGATCAGGGGAGAAGGAAGGAATCCTTTTGTTGCACGTGACGGTTGATAACCGAGTGTGCGCCGATGTTAACGAGCGTCATTGTTAACCGACGATTATCGCGAAACCGCGTATGTTTCGCCGAGATAACAGGAGCACATTCCATAATTAGTCATAAGTAATCTCCGCGCAATTTGCCATCGTTGTTCCAATTAATTCAACTACGCGTCGCTCTTTCGCCGTTTCTCTCGCAAAGTGGAAACGATTTAACTCGCAAAAAAGGCGTATCATTTATTCAGAAAAATTTGTTTCAACTGCCTATAAGCTTCGAGTGATAAAAACCTAAAATTTTTATCTCATTAATTTGAAATTAATCGAGAAATTTGGTAAACTGTCTGAAAATTTAATTTCAATAATAGCAAAAAGAATTTTGCTACTATTGCAAATATAATGCTCCGAAGGGATTCCTTAAGTTGGAATAATTAAATTCGTTGAAAGTAAGCGACGAAATAGAGGCTAGAAACGAATATAAGTATCGGAAGATATAAACGACGCGCGTTCAAAGTACGTCGTTAAAGACATCTGTGAGACAGACTAATTTTTCATGTGTCAAAGATTGTCTTTGAGATTTTCGTATTATTTGGATAAGAGATATCTCGCTGGGTCTCTCTCTCTCTCTCTCTCTCTCTCTCTCTCTCTCTCTCTCTCTCTCTCTCTAACAAAAGAGAGACCGTTGTCTCTGCGGTAGCACTGTTACCATTGTTGGACTCCGATTATCACGAAGCCGCGTGTGTTTCGCCGAGATAGGATACGGAGCGAGTATGAGTGATAATGGTCCGTGATAATGGCGACGCATGCCTTGCCGACTTCCTGGGACGCTGGCGACGCGACCAATACGCTGACGACAGATTGGTTAACATACACACATGAAGCTATATATATGAAGATTACAAAAAGTTAATAGCCTGCGCGCGCGCGCACATCAGACTCATGGACCAATTATCATGCCACGGTTGATTAGTCTCTCCGCTATCAGATAACGCGCGCTTCAACGAATCCGGCATGTCAACTTTTTTTTTATCATCGTGGCCTTCTTTTCTGGAAAAACCACACTGCCCCGCCCTTAATACCAGGCTGATGTTACACGCCGCTGCTATTCCGTACTTGCATCGTCACGTCAAAGACGTGATCGACATAGCCGACATAATAACTATCCGAGTGTGTGATTCCGATTATGTGTGAAAGTCGTATAAAACCAATATAAAATCAATTGCGCTGTGAAATCAATATAAAACCGACACAAGGACCATATGATTTTACGTTGTGAAACTAATATAAAAGCAACATAAAACCAATATTGTGCAGAAGTTGCTCCACAACATTCGAGTTGGCCTGAATTTGTTGTATTCACGTTCCAACTCAGATGTAGATGTGCGTGCATAATGTGTATTTGTGTGTGTGCTGTTTATAGCAATCTAGCTATCAACTATCTCAGTTTACATGTAAAAAAAAAAAAATCAATATCCAGTTCCTTGCTGCAAACAATCGCAGATCGCTATCGTTTCCAGTTTCGAAAAAAAAAAAGAGAAAGAAAAAGAGATGATGGTCACCTAAATCTTGTAAAAATTCATTAAATCGATATATAATTTCGATATCGAGACAAATAGCATTTTTCTTATAGTTTTGTCTACCTGGTTGTTCGCGAGCGGGAGAAAGTGCGCCACTTTGCACGCACTCTATGTATATCAGATTTTATGAATGTGTCTGAGAGAGCTAAACAGCCGTCATTTTAAAACCGGAACCGAGATAAAGTTCCGCAGTTGTCCGCGACACATCTTTGCCAGATGCGCGAGACTTTTTGATGTATATATATATATAGCTGTAATCGGGTCGTGTTCGCACCGTGAAATGGACAAACGCACGCGCCAGATTCGCGTCGCAAAGATTTTTTTTTCTTTTCTCTCTCCCTCTCTCTCTCCCTCCCTTTCTTTCTCTCTTTCTCTCTTCTGAAAATTATATTCCAAATATATTTACGTGAAAATATTTCGTCAATGAAATATTAAAAGTTATTCTCTGCAATAGTAAAAAATTAATAAACTCAATTGTTAATTTTTGTATAACAATTGTTTTGTGGTGAAAAAAAAGTCGGAATCACATTTAAATTGAAAGCAAAAATCGTAAAAAACTTTTTTTTTTATACTCTCAAGATATAAGACAAGAACATACGCATTTTATATAAAAATAAGACAAAGTTTCTTTAAAAAAAAAAAAAAAAGAAAAAAAAACTTTTATCAAGCAAGTCGGACGACTTACGTGACAGTGTATCCCGGTCTCTCCCATCTTACGGCAAAAGTAATTCCCGAACGAATAGCTCGCAAAATTGAAAACGCCACGAATAGCGTCGACACAACAATCGCGCAACTAGATCGATACGAAATTGCTCGAGGTAATCAGTTCGAATATGATTGACTGACTTTGAAATATGTGCGGATATTAATAGAAGGGCGTTGGGATGTGTAATATCTCGTTTTATGGTCTCATTTTTAGACTCGACATACGACATGAATAGGTTTCGAAATGCGACGGATTTTCGTTGCGCGGCTCGTTAATCGCGGTTGCATAATTCGGACGAATATACAGAATCAATAAAAAGGAATAAATTAGAGTCAGATTATTATCCGCGTGCTCTCTCGGAATATACAGGAAGAACGTGATTAAATGTCATATGATGATCGTTTGTTCTCTATTCAAAATGGTACATTAAAAATCTAAACAATAAATGTAATTTTTCAGACAATTGATATCGCCGATAAAGATAACGAATAATTTTGTTAATCGATTTTTTTAAAAAGCGCATCATACGCTCTCGAAATAATTTCCTTGACTCCTAACAACAACAAAAATCGTACTGTCAAATAATTTTCTCGACTTTCCCATTAACATATATGACGTAATATCGAACGTCAAATAACTTGTTTTCTAATGTCTAATGTGCAGTCGAAAGCAGTGACGGCGCACATGCGATGCACAATGCTTATGTCATTGTACTGACAATGAAAGTTAGAATTATTGCCTATGGCATTCGTGTAATCTCCTACTACTTTTCTACGAAATAAACTATTGAAATATTATGTTACATCGCCATTACACCGCAGTTGCGCTATGACGTGCCATCAAGTGTCACTGCTTTTTTATTTCGGATAATTATTATTAATCTCATTTGAAGCGATGGTAAGGTTTCTGCTTTTAATTATAAACTTTAAATTATTAATGGAGATATTATTTTCCTGCTTATTTCCATATAATATATAAAAAATCGAAGCACGATATATTTCAGACACAATTGTAACTTTTTAATATAATTTTAAATTTTGTATCTCTCTATTCAAGTAAATCACAGATTAAAATTGTAACATTTGTTATTTAATATTCGATACCTTTCTCAATTTTAGGTTCATATTTTATATCTATTTATTCTACTGCGAAATATGAAACATAAAAAAATTTGCATATTTGCGATTTGCTCGGAATATCTTATCTGATTTCTAAATGTAAATCTTTGAGTGAAAAAAATCTGGCACTTTGTAACGAGGAGGCTGCCAAACTTCTTCAAAGCTTTTCGAAATTAAAGCGCAGAAGCATATTTGACTTAATGGCAATTGAGTGTTCTCAGAATATCTTTTAAAGATCTCTTTAATGGACGATCTTCCTTCCATCATTAAATTTAAACGTTAAAGAAACGGCTTTCGTTAAAGTTGTAGCTATTTGTAAATTAAAATGTCATCGCGGATATCGCTGTTTCAGAAAAATGATTTTCTATAGCAGTTCTATCGACAATTATTTAATGTCGCAAAGTTCATGAATCGGGCAATAAAAACCATGCATAAATCTCGATCGGGCAATATGAAAAATAATAATCGGTTATGGATCTCTTTTAGTTTGGCAGAAAATATGAGTAAATGTGTTCCCGAATTGTTTACGCGCAAACAAAATGTCAAGTCGATTAGAAGAGAATACGGACTTCGGAAATCAAGGCACATCGAGCTAATAAATAAAAAAACGCAATGATTAATAAATAAAACATTAATATTTTTAATCCAACTCGAACTTTAAATGTTCCAGTTTTTTTTTGTACTCTTTCAACTCAAAAATTACGTAAGTAAAAAAAAAAAAAAATCTGATTCGCTTTGGACGACTGTCTCGCTCTCGCAAAGTCATTGCCCTCCGTCGAATAAAAGGAGCGCGATATCATTTTTTGCGATAGCGCAATTTAATCCCCTCTTACATATATTACAACCTCCTTGTATATCTTCCTGGCAAACTTCGAATCGCGCGTTTTCCAACATTACGGAGTATACGCGGTCGCGATCGTTTTCCAAGTGCATCGTCAATATTAATCCAATATACGAATACCAGAAATACTCTGAATAGTAAGAGCTCTACTTGCGATATCTGCAACGAAGAAAACGGATCAAGCAGTCGCCTCGAAACCGGTTGCCAGGAAGTATCGTCGAATAGCAGCGGCTACTCGCTCGACAGATCCCCTACTTAAGGATCGCATACAGGAGGGAACTGTACGACTACGGACTTGTAGATGAACCTCGCCGCGAGTAGATCTCTGGGATTAATTCATATTTTAAGAAATCCATGATGCCGATGAGAGATTCTTTTCAAAGGGAATCATCCTCTTCTGTTCACATTTTATATAAATAAAAAAAATATTTTTGTGCTACTTTTCTCGCGGTATAATTGTTATTGTTGCATTTATTTCAAAGAATATTTGTTACATTTCGTATTGATTATTTAACTGCAATATACAAAAAAAAAAAAAACTGCCCACAACTAAGAAAAATCTTTCCATACAAATATAAAATATCATTTTTTATACTAATCAGCATAAAATAGCGATAAATTATTAATTGTGAAAAAATTACTTGTTTCCGCTGCAAGTATCTCGATCCTTGCTAAACATTAACAAGCTAAAGAATGAATCAGGATGTTGATTATTATATACTTGTTAATTGTTATAAATGAGAACGATATGATCAAAGTTAATGAACTAATTAATTTTAAATATTATACGTATAATATATACGATAATATATACGATAATATATACGATTATTTAATCAAGCTTTTTGTTCTCATCCTCAGGTGTCAGTTATGATAAATCGGAAGATGATCAGCCTGCAGAGCAGCGAGTTGCTGCAACTGCAGGAAGTGCACACGAGCAGTGTATGGGACGTGGATTAAACTCGCGCGCGAGCAACGTCGTTGACATCTGTTACAATCTGTCGGAAACTAAGTCACGTTTGTGCGTTAATCACGTTGGCACGATTACGGTGTCTCCAATGTCAAAGTCAGGGTTGGTTTTCATCTCCGGAAGTGAGACGCGTGCGCGCGCGCGCGCATACAAACTTTATATTTTATCTCCTAATTACGATCGCAGACCGTACAAGTATCGTGAAATATATCTAAAAATTTTTTTTATTTAGAGATATCCTATAGACAATTCTTGCATTTTCGTGTGCATTTAGAATATATTATTGGCAGTATTTTTTTTTTTTTTTGTTTTTAATAAATTGCTGGGATCCGATTCGCAGTCACACTTGCCACGATGTTTCATGGATTATAATAAATAAAATAATTGATAAATAAAAGATTAATAAAAAATGAATAATTAATTTCTAAACTTGCTCAGTGCTTTATAAATGTTTCACATAAACGGTGGTGGGTACGTTTTTATCGATTTCGACATCATTTTTGTAAATTAAATTTTCTCATTTTAAAGCATGCTGCTCTTTAAACATACGCACTTGCGATATATCCTTATCTCTCCTTGTTTAAATACAGATAGTTATGCGTGCATGAGGAAAATATAATATCAAGAATGATGAATAAAAATAAATGGAATGATGAATAAAACAAGTGGATAAGAATTGAAACTGATAAAAACTGCGTTTAAAAGCCGCAACACTCTTGCATTATACAATAAATATTGCGGTTTCTAATCCGTGCATTTCGATATGAAAGACGAGATGCGTTTCTTACGATATCGCTAATCATTATCATTTCTACATTTGCGTTATAACCGTTATTATACAAATCACGTCATGTCTGTGTCTCATATCCGCAGTCTGTAAATATTTAGAAAAAAAAAAAAAGATAAAAAGTATCATTTGCATGTAATGATTTGAAGTCGCGCAATATATTTTACGATAGAATTTCTTATGATTATAAATAAGCTCTAACTCTTATAAAATCATTACGATATAAATAATAATTTACGCCTTATTACAAATCGCTACGAGACGAAGTGTAAATAACTAATACAGGTGAAGCTGTGTCCTCGAGATTCCTACCTTTGGGCCTGCCAAAGGACTTCATTGCCTTGATTCCCATTCCGGCATAAGCGTCGCCGCCGTAATCAACGTACATGAGTGCCGATTTTGCGTAATCACTGCACATATACGTAGTCCAGGATTGTCAGTGTCATTCGTCCGGTTTCTCACGTATTTCGCTGCCCCCGAGATTTTCGTCTCTTCTTCTTTCTCTCGGGATACGAGTGAGTCCGCAGATCGAACGCATCCAAAGTAAAAAAAAAGATGCACGATCAAAGACGACGGTGAAGACGTCTCTGGTTCGTTGGGTCACGGAACTTAACTCGCACGATCGATAATCACATTGTCGATCCGTCGCAAGCCGTCAGGTTCATCGTCGATTCAGCTTTCAGCCAAATTGGAAAACCTTTACTCTGTTTATCCCATAATGCGGATCTGTCCTCTCGCGGGAGAATAGATCCTCGACAAATCGACAGACATCACTCTGATAGAAATGAATCACATTGAAATAAATGCACTTTCGATAAAGCAAAGATGACGCCGCGTCGTTCGACGAAATGACGGACGATCGTTTCGTTCCGTGCCATCGAAGAGTCGCGAGTTTGATGGTTTACGCGTTTGGAAGATCGAAAACGCGCGAAAAGTCACGCCGACAGTCCCAACTTGTCAATGATAAGGCCAGAAGGCCTCTCGCGGTGCGGTCACGTTACGAGGAAGTCGAGGAGAGATCTCGGTGAGAGACGCACTGGCTGGACGGGCGGAACACGCGGCTTGTCCACCATGTGTTTGCTATCAATTCATAACTGCGACCCACACGGGTTATTTCCGAATACCTGCTTGCGCAACCGCCCGCCGTTCCGAGGAAGCTTGCCGGCGATGGAGGAGGGAGGAGGCGATGGAGTGGCGAGATAGGTTGAATCGGGAGGAGGGCGCGAAGGAGAGTATCCGAAAATATGAGACGTCCGCGACGTCAGAGACGCATTGCCCCGCTTCTCTATCTCTTTCTCTCTTTATTCGAGCGTAGTTTTCACGAAACGTCCTCCTCTCTCTCTCTCTCTCTCTTTCTCAGCATCGGGATTCGCCCCTCGCGCTATTTCGTCGCAATGTTCGGATGCGATTTCGCGCACTTGACGACGACGACGACGACGACGACGACGGGCTCTCCTCGCGCACACGGCACATACACATTCGCGCGCGCGCGCGCGCGCACACTGAAAACGGCGAGAGGAGAGAGAGAGCGCACGCACCGTCGCGGACGCTCCTCGTACCTTGCACGGTGTGTTGGGTATCGCGCGGTCGGATCGAGGTAGAAGATCCCCGACCACGAAACGATCTTTCCTTCGGCGCCACCGGAGTTCGTTAAGCTAAAGCGCCACCGTCGTGCACGTACGACCGCGTTCCGCAGGTAAGTGCGTATACGCTGTAAAAGAGAGAGAGAGAGAATGAGGGACGTGGGGAAAAGACTCAGAAGAAGAGAGCAAAGGTGCACGGGAGGAAAGTAGAAGACTTGTCGGAGGATGGAGGTGGAGCGCGAGAAGGAGGGGATCTCGCGGAGCCTCCCGGAGAGGGGAATTAGACGCGTTTCGCGAATGTATTCTCGCAAGGCCGATTCGGGATTTCACGGGCAGCCAATTGAGAGTTTTCCCTATCGAGTATATGTTTCACACGAAATGCAGATAAAATGCGCAAATTTTGCGGAGAACCGTATTTGTAAAAGAGCCGCAAAGCGATGCGGTAAGATGGATAGAGCGTGAAAGAAGGTTCTCTCTCTCGCACGCTATGCGCGCGCGGAATCGAAAAGAGGGTGGCGAGGATGACAATAAGACGGAGTGGGTTTCTCGAGTCGTGACTCGCTGTCACGGATGGCTAGATTGCATGACAGACAGGCTATATGTATGTAGGCGCGCAAATATTAGAGGAGGAAGGAGATAGTAAAGACAGAAGGAGATGGGAGGGAAAGACGAGGAGGTGAGCGGGCAAGGGACACTGGTTTATTATGCGATGCCGTGTTGTCGTCTTGACAAAGGATAAATTATGTGAACAGTGAAGGTTTTCGAAAGACAAAGAAAAGATACGCAATAAACAGCAGATAGAAATCAAAATGCGGTCCGCTGTTTTCGACGGAATCTCGTCATCAGTCGATTCGAATTAATGACAAAGATAATCATCTCGAAAATAATCTGGAAAAATCTCGTCAGTCTTCAAAGAAATCTTCAAAACAAACAAAGATCGACAAAGAGACAAAGTGAAGATCTTTCCTGTGGCTTGTTTCCTCTCCATTCTTTGTCCACACCCTTTCCACCTTCCTTCATTTGTATTTGTCCTTCGTCCATTCCATGCCATTCCATTCCTCCTGGTTCCTCACCTGCCCCCATTTCATCCCAAACTCCCTCCCTCCCTCCCTCCTCCTCCTCCTCCCTCCTCCCTCCCCTCCTCCTCCTCCTCCTCCTCCTCCTTCCCCTCCGCGTCGCGCTTGGATCAGATCTCTTTTTTCACCGCTCGTCCGTCCGTTCGTTCGACGCCGCCGCCGCCGTCGTCGTCGTCGTCGTCGGGACGTTGACGTCACGTTAGATGAAGAAACAAGTCGGCATTTTCCGAGAATGATTGCAGTTCCTCGCGTGACCTTCTTTCAACGGCGCCCGGATAGTAGGGCGGACCACGATGACCTTCGCGCCAGCGCGAAGGGCGAGCGACAATTACGATCCAACTTTTAATAAATCTCGCTTATCGTTAGATGACGAATTAGTTATTCTTTTCTCAAGTTTCGTAGAATCAAGATAAAAACGCGATTTTATGATAAAATCCTTAATAACGCTTCTTGCGCAATAAAAAATCTTTAAACTAATTATATTAATTATATATAATTATTTTTGGTTATAATTATTTAATTATAACTTAATACCGAAACCAAAAATAAATTTATATATGTTGTACCTATATATGTATGTTCTCTTCCTATATAAATACACATTTGTTTATAAAAAAATTCTATTCCAGTCATTATCCAATATATTAAAATATTAAAATAAAATAAGTTAATAAAAAATATTTTTATATAAAGTTACATTAACGCTAATGTATGTTATGTTAAATACAATATAAAATTATGGATTTACATATTTGCATAGATGCTTATCATATCAGGATTTTCGATAGATCTTCTCTAAGATGATTCATTCAATTATAACATCAAAACAGCAAATATATAAAAACGTAACAAAGATAGCCCTTCGATCTCTCAAGTTGTACGATAACGAGCGTGTTTTAATGGCACTAATACATAAACATATGCGACGACGATTAACCTTTTTTTAGCGGCGTAGAGCGGAAATCGTCGGATGCGTCGCGCGCACTTTACAGTCCCCTTCGTCATGCGGTGTAGTCGACGAAAAAAAAGAAAAAAAAAAAAGAAAAAAAAACTTAGCAACGTGGTGCAATTACACCACGTAATTCTAAGGCATAAGCACGGTTTTAGCAACTTTCGCACGGTGTCTTGATCGGACGAGGATGTCGTGCGCGTGATCGATGAAAAACTCGTCGCTCGCGACTCGAGGGGGGGGGGAGGAGGGGGGGGCTAAAAATTTCCTCCGCGACCGGCGACTTCCGGTAAGTCCAGAGGACCATTCATAAACCCGTCCATCCCGGTATCGTCAAACGCAATGAGAGGATACGTTCGCTCCTCTCTCGGGGAGAGGGGAGGGGGAGGGGAGAGGGAGAGGGGGAGGTCTACTTCGGAGTAGCCGCGATTCCGCGAGTTATATATTTTACGCTGTTTCTCTCGTACGTAGGACGTGCATAACTATACGAACGCGATATCCGGAAACCTACTCATCCTCTTTCTCCTTCTCCCTCTCCGCGGACGTATCTCTCTCTTTCTCTCGCAACCGGTTACGCCACATTTGTTTCGATAAATTAAAATGGGATACAAATTGACCGACTCTTTGGCGGGACATGCTACTTCAGAATGAATGAGCTTCTACAGATGAACTACTTAATTTAGAACGAACTTGGTGTGGGAGAAATCTTGAAAATTGTACATCTAATTTTCAAGGGAGATACATGTGTAAAGCTGTATTTCTTAGCTGCTGGTTCATGAGATGACAATAGATTGCTTCGATACAATTGTCTTGATACTTAATACTTTTTTGTATTTCTTGAAAGTTTGAGAAAATATATTTGAAAATTTGTAAAACATTACATCGGTCTTTTTATCAATTACACTATAATATTGTTTAGAAAAAATTTCACTTGCATTTCGGTAATTTAAAATGTTTCTTTCAGCATTATTACAATTAACATGATTACGATGTTTAGTTAGCGTTATGAAACGTATACAATCGAAGTTTAATAAATCAGCTACGGGAAGTAATGCATATTAGTTGATTATGACACTGATCGTATAATTAATGATTACACGCGAGTCGCGTTATCGATCTTCATTCATAAGTTCGACGAACGTGGAGTAGCCGGGGCGACAAGAAATCGCGGAAGTCACGACGCGAGAAAATCATTATCGTCGATTAGTGTCGCGGAAATTGATAAAGCGCGTTGCATCATCGGAGGCAGGAAAGGGGTTGGATATAGCCCTGGAAATAATAACAATACAACATTGTGGGAACCGTTGCAGAAGAACATGACGGACAGCCGTGAGGAGCCGGTGGATGTGCCGCCGGGTGTCGAGAGAAAAGAAGTAAAGGGGGAAGCGAGGAGAGGATAGATAACGGCGCGAAGATAAAGAGAGCGAGAGGGAGGGAGGGAGGGAGGGAGGGAGGGAGGATTACGCGCCGAAGGGGGCGACTTAACCCGAGAGCGGAGTGAAAGAGCGAGAGAGAAAGATGGACGGAAAAGGATGACGGCAGGAAGGAAGTTGGCCTGGCCCCGGTGTACAGGTTGTTGTCTGGCAACACCTACGGTGATCAAAGAAGGGGAGGAGGAGGAAGAGAAGAGCGCGCAACAGGACGAGAAGGGAAAAAAGACGCACGATGGTGGCCGAGGGTGGAAGGGGGAGGAGAGGATGCAGGAAGACAAAAGGAACGCGAATAGCAGATAGCGATAGAGAGAGCAGAAGCCGGACCCGCCGTTCGACGCCGGTATATACTTGCCGAAGGCTGAGCAGGTTTTTGCCACATTTTTTGCGACGTTTATTATAACTAGGAAGCTGATGTGCTTCTCTCCCCGAAGCCCTACCTCGTAATCTCGCCGATCGGAGTGTGTTCGCTTGCGCGCGGTATACACATACACATTCATATAACATGAGGCATGCGTGTGTGTGTGTGTGTGTGTGTGGAACATTTATCGGAGCGTACGCTCACCGTTGAGAGGCAAGATGTAGCGGAGAGAAAAAGAGAGAGAGAGAGAGAGAGAGAGAGAAAGAGAAAGAGAGAAGTGGGATGGAGAGCGTGAGAACGCGTAAACTTGTAAGGTATGAAGGAACGTAAGAGAAAGAGATATATCGCTATGCTTTTTTCCACGGTGTTGGAAAAGGTGCTGATGGTAGTAGTGACAGATTCTTATATACGCCAGAAAGACACACGCGTCAACGTCATTTCCTCCGCAGTGAGTCTCTCTCTCTCTCTCTCTTTCTTTTCTCTCGCCTCTTCTCTCCCTTTTCTTATCGTGTCCCTTTTCTTATTTCGCCTTGAACATATATGTATATATACTCGAGGAGAAAATAATGCGCTACAAAGTCGCGCTCGTCGCGAATTCGATGGTCGTTAGTAAAGGGGAGCGAAGAAGCTATTAAATCAACAGGACCTTCTATTACAAAGCTGTGATTTTACATGAGTTATATGACGCTATTAACGTTTCTTCGGGCTTGTAATGCATTAATATTTCTTGCACACAAGCAATAGATATGATGAAATTCTTTGTAGAATGGAGTTTCGCAAAGCGTCGTATACTCGACTTTTCTAACGTTGGTATCGCGTCGTTTCATTAATGAAAAGGCATAGAAAGGGGGATGATTATAGCCCTAATTTTCTTATTTGAAACATAGTCTAATATTAGAAAGATGCAAGAGATTTTCCTTGATAGCGCATATACACGTACGAGCAACTCGCGAGAGATGCTATAATGCTCCATTTCCTCCCGGGAACCCGTGTTTACGCAGGAAGCTCGTACGACAAAGAGAGTCTTCTCACCTCACCTCGTAGCCCTCGCGTGCACGATGGCAAGAAGAGCCGCCGCTACCTCCATCCCCTTCATCTTTAACCAATCGAGTGATCCAGCTCACCTGGGCCGCGCTACGGTCATTCGACTTCCGGTAACCCGGACGGCCGCACACGTATGGCCCGCGGCCACGTAACTGTGACTTCTCTCTCTCTCTCTCTCTCTTCCATTCGCGTTTCCGCTCCCCTTTTCTGGGTGATTTTTGTTGACTTTCAAGCTACGCAAGTGTGCTCCTCCTTGATATGACTTGATAAAACTATTATGTTTGTAATATGTTTGTAAAATATTGATAAAAAATATGTAAAACACAAAAAAAAATTAATTTCTAATATTCTTAAAAAAAAAAAAAAAAAAAATCATCAATTTTTTATAATTTTTTAGAATAGACTGGGCCTTTAATTAAAAACGCCACAATTGGCACTTCCGACGCAGTTTAACTGAGCACTTCTAAATCTCTAAATCGAATTTTATCCTAGCTTTCAATCATAAAAATCGTCTGTAAAAAGAAAATAAGAGATAGCCGCATTAGGCGTACGAGTAATTAAACTGCAGAATCGTATATTGCGCAAAGTTGGACGACACCGCTCGAGATGAAAAATATTTGACGAGACTGACAGAATCTCTGGGTTGCGTAACTTCGGCGCGAGACTTCGGCATCGTGATTTATCGCGCTACTCGCGTTAAATAACCGTTGCTACTTTCTCGCCAAACTTTGCGTTTGTTGTGCGACCGATGGACATTCGAAAGGCGATTGTCCCAACGACAGTTTTCTCTCGCAATACATGATTATTGCGGCACGTCGGAACGCGCCGCGGATCGTTGTCGCGTGAAAGTCCACCGGTTGCCGCGGCAGAAGAGAGAGAAAGAGAGAGAGAGAGAGAGAGAGAGAGAGAGAGGAGAAGGGAGGAAGCAGAGAGGGAAGAGGCGACAATTTCCGGTCCCTCTCTTTCTCTCTTTAGACACACGTCAATCCGACGATGTCTATTTTTATCTTCGACATAATCGAGCATATTCGAGATGTTTAAAAAAATTTACATAAAGATTGCGATCTCTATTATCAAGGTTGATCCGATGAGTCAATACATATTAATTAGTATCGGATTTTTATAAAAGAGATAACGGATCTGTTTCGCTTCTCTGTTAATGTTCAACTCATTCGAATTAATATTATTAATCACGCGAAATCACTCTCTCACATCTAATAAAAAAAAAAAAAAATAAAATAAAAAATATCGCATAAAGCAAAATCAAAGTGAAAAGTGTTTTCGTTAAGCAAGGGCATAATAATAATATTAGTCCACACAAATTGCAATTATTTTAATAAAAAGTAATATGCTGTATATTTTATCATATATTTTATTTAGAACATTTATCTTTGAATTTGTTCTACTGAAAAAAGATACAAAGATTGTTACTTGACTTTCTTTCTTAATTATGCTACTACTAACACACGATGCGCGATAAAAACGATTGTCTCCAAATAAATAAAACGGTACGACGATCTAACCCCATGCGAGACACGTAATCTGCAAATAGATATGCGAATGGAAGCGGATTATCCTCGAAACAAGTTCTCGGTTTAACTCCCACGCATGCAATTACCTTGAGGCAGGTGCGGCATAAGAAGCACTCGGATAACGATAAGTATACGTTGGAGAACTCGATTTACAGCTTATTATGTATACCGCGTGTCGACGATCTCTGCGAATCGCTACCAAAACATCATCGCTACTTCGTTTCGATCGATGTCTCTTTTACTTCGTTTTATTTATATCTACTTAGCGTCGTTATGATAATCCATTAGGTCGCGCATTATAAATGTTAAGCAAGTATAAGTACACTCGCAAAGGCTTACAATGTTTATTTTTATCAATTTACGGCATTGCATCATGACAAGGCGATTCTCGACTTATGTAACATTCGCCATACCAATACGTCGTGTGTTTTAAAGACACGTGAATCGTCGCAGTTAGAAATTTAGGACAAAAGGAGACATTCGCGAGACATCGTAAAAAACGCGAGAGGAAAAGAATGACGCCAGATGATGCAAATGCCACGTCCAATTAACCCGGTCTATCGATTAATTACGATCTAGTCGGATTGCCACAACCCGGCATGATTGATCGACTTTATCGGCACTCGGTCTATGGCGCGCGATTAATGCAGCTCTTGTATCTACAACGTATATTAATTTATGGAAGATTTTCTAACGTAGTTATCGTCTTTTTGCGTCTATCAAAATCTGCGATCTTTTCGACGATCGACAATGCACTTGTTAAACATCGTTTTTAATACGTTTATCGACCGGCATCGTCTGCTAAATTTCCGCAAATTATCGCAGAAACTCGAGACACGTCCCGCAATCATCGGCCAATCTATATTGTAAAATAATAATTAATCATTAGCGTATATAAAAAAAGCAAATAATAAAACAGTGGATTTAGTTGATTAATTAGGAAAATTAACAATGCATGTGAGGGAGTTTCCGTTTTTCTTTTTTAGCAAATCGACTATTGAAGCGGACAAAGGATTGTGAAAAGTGGAGACAAAAGCGGGAAGAGATCGAGAAGGTGGAATGAGAAAGAGAGGGCATCGTGTAGTAAACGTAGTAAGATACGGCCGGAAGTCGACTATCACAAAGAGATATTTTATTCTAAATCTAAATTCATTTAAAATCACTCCTCTATTTTTTTTTTTTTTTATTTATTTATAAAAAGCCATTCCAACTTGGACTTTACAAGTGCAGCAATTACAAATAATTTTAACGATCTTTTGTACATCATTATTTTCTTTCAATTTTAAAAAGAACGCAGATATAGAGTCGCATTTTATTTTTTGATCGATAAATATTTCAAAATATCGATCTTTTTGTTTTTCACAATTTTTTCACAAAAAGATCATTTTAATTATTGTATGCCCACATTTTTGCATTAAATCAGTTGTACATTTATATCTACTCATTATACAAATACGTGCACACTAAAAAATTTATAAATAAATGACACGAAAAATTACCGCTAAGATAGACGAAGTATATCAATAATGACTGTAGATTGTTAACAAAATCAAATATTTTATTTATAAAATTTATTTTAAAAAATTCCTCCAAATATGAATTTATAGATTGATGTTATAGTACAGAAGAGAGTATTCTTCCATTGACGAGGGAACTATACGCGCAATCTGCATTACGTGTAGCACGACAACCGAACAATGTCAACCGAAAAAAACCGTTGTCCGAACAAGCGAGAGTAGATAAGCCGTTGTCGAGGACTATCTATGGAAGCGGGCTTAAAACGACAAAGTGACGCGGAACGGCATCGAACGTAAAAGGAGAAACGAGAAGGAGAAAGAGACGGAAAAGGGAGTGTTAGCAAGAGACAGAGAGGCTTAGTAATGAATGACTGCAAAAGAAACAGATAGAGGTGAGTGGGAGCGAGACGACGAATAGCGAGAGGGAACTGGTGAATGAAGGTGAGCGCGACAAGAACCGCGATAGAGGAGAGTACGAGATGGAGAAAGGGGGAAGAAAGGGAGCAGGCGTAGAGTCAGAGAGAGAGAGAGAGAGAGAGAGAGAGAGAGAGAAGCCGAAGAGACCGAAGTTGAAGCAGTAGCGTGCACGTACATAGGATACGGTTAGAAGCCACATCTGCGGAGAGGGAAGGGGAGGGGGAGGATACGGGAGAAGAGTTATTTTGGTACGTGTATCGAAATCAGAATGCAACAACGCACACTCGTCCGCGGACGCGCTGCTTTACGAGCGCTGACGGTCTCTAACAAGCGCTTGGAGTCACTTTTAATCACTTATATCTCCAAATCATTTGCGAAAATGTATATTGAAATTAATAATTTTGGAAAATCTGGAAAAATCTTAAGACCTTTCGATTACATTAACGATGGTGTAAACTTTAAAGAGAAATAGTATTTAAGAATTTCGAAAGCAGATAATATTTACAGTGATTCGAAATTCGAGGATGAGTGAATCGCTGGAAAATTTGAATATATGATTAATCATGGATTATTCTTAAAATATTTAATATTTTGTGTACTAGAATTTAATATTTAAATGTGCACGATATCAATAATTATTGATCATCAGCATGTATTAATTTAATACGTTTTATGAAAATTACCCAAAGATTTGAAAACTTTGCTTCGTTCTCGTAGGAAATGATCTCTAATGTAGTTATAATGAGAAGAGAAAATCGGATTGTCTTCCATACAAGATAATTTCCTACAAAAGTAAAGCAGTTTCAAAAATTTTACGTAATCATCGTAAAACGAAAACAATATAATTAAAAAAATATATACTGATGTTATATCTGAAATTAGATTTAAATATCCAGGATTTTTGAGAATGCGTGCTTAAAATATTCAAGGAACTGGAGAAGAGTGTTGAGACTTTAGGAATACTCTGATACTTCCGTATCTGCGTACTGCTCTGTGTGTACGATACACATTTAATAAAATCGCAAAGTCGTTTCTTATAAGGGTCGCCTGTCACTGTCGATTCCGGGACCAGGTTGTGCTAGCGGCCGTTGTTGCACTCGTATTATGCAAACGACAATTGCGCAGCAAGTTGCCCGGAGAAACACAAAGAAAGCATGGCATCGCGCGCGCGGGGCTCGAGTGTGTAAGATTAAATCGTAGCTGGGAGCTAGTAAAGACGAGATGCGTTCTCGCGAGGGAACGTTACACGAAGGGATCGAAGCCAAGAACAACGACCCGTATCGCATCGTTCTTCGTCTTTGAGAATTCTCGTTATCGAAGCCGATTGGAAGCCTATAAGGATATATCGCGCGATTAACGAAACGCGAAGCATTACACGACCTCGCACCTGATATCGTAAGCTGGGTGAGAGCGCCGTTGCCTCTTACGTCTCCTATTTGAACAGATTATTTCCGCCGAGGCTGCTGGAGTTTCGCGTATTCCGCCGCAGCGCAAGAATTATTCAACGGCGTACCGGTTTCAATAGATCGCTTCATTATATACGGTCGCTTTGTCGACTGGCCGAGAATGGAAAAGTCGCTCGACTTTACGTAGAAATTTTTCTCGATAGATTTTTGTCCGAAGGACAGGAAGTTAAGCATCCGGAAATTATTTAAAATTCTTACTTAAATATCTCGACTTTGTAAAGAGGAAAATTGAATTTTATTTTGATTTAAAAGAACTATAATTTTTTTTTTTTTTTGATAGAGAAGATCGCATTCCAATTTTCGACGAGGAATATTGCATTATGTTATGTAGTGACAAGAGACCATTCGACTACGAAAGTCGTCGATGAAACTTTCAAAGTTGTCGCACCCTTGTGCGATCGTTCTCTTTGTCGCGTCCGCGCTCTTCGTAAACACCGCGAAGCTGCAATGGAATGTCTGTGTAAAAAATGTATGTGTGTATGAAAGTGTACCGACTCCTCGACTCTATCGTGGCGCGCGCGACGCCTTTGTTCTCGCCTTTTGGTCTCTCTAAAGAAGAAAAAGAGAAAAAGAAAAAAAAGAAAAAAAACGAGAGAAAAAACATTGCTGTGCGAATCTGACGCGCGTATGCGTCACACGAGAGTCGGATAGGTGTACCGAAGGACTCCTCTTCGAGGAAAAAGGAGAAACACAGACGGCGAGGAAAGGGGTACGCGCGACTACGTACTCGGGGAGCGTGGTGGCGGAGGGTGACGGGAGGGGGGAGGAGGAGCAGGACACTCGCGGAGGGAGTTCGCAGAGTTCTGGCTGGGTGAGCACACGTCCGGTCATTATCGGAGCTTATCTACATGAGCACACCTCAAACGTACCTAACCAAACCTCGTCGTATGTAGCGAGAATTGGCCGGCATTGTACGGCCGTGTTTATAAAGCGCGTCTCGTTCTTTTCCCCCCTTTTTTTCCTTGTTAAGAAAAAAGAAATCACGTCACGTAACGTATTTTAATTGATCGAGAGATTCGCCACATTTCGATCTATTAATATTAAATTAATATTAAAACTTACCGTATACTTATATGATACCATCGAGCGATATTGTGATAGCATGTCTTACCTGGAACACAAAGAAAAGAGACACGAGTTATTCTATATTGTCGCGATAAGCTTCCTATAATTTTTTTCACACACATTATGTTAAAATTATTAAAAATATTTTTACATCCTACAATGTTTACCGGGATAATTGCGGCGATTATTAATAAATAAATTGCTTGATTAAATTGTTATAAAAAAAACATCTCGACACTTCATTCCGATATCATTAATCCTTTTCTGCCAGACAACTGTGCATAATTGATCCAAGCAGTGTTGAAGGAGAAACAAATCGTTTAAAGAGAACGAACTGCTCTTTCATATATGTGTGTAACATTTGAAATAGAATCATTACTGGTATGTATGCGTTTGCTGCCAAAGTGAATTGGCAAAGCGGAGAGATTAATTTTCATGGCGGTTAATTCTGCGACTCGATCTATGGTCTATTTTTACTACGCATCTATATCATAGAATCTAGTTTAGGCATAATAATTCTATTGATAATCGATGATCGTTTAACGTGATTTATATGCTTTTTGAGATATTTCTCTTTTCGAGTCCTGGAGTTCAGATACCTTATATCTGCAATTTTTTTCTCTTTATCTTTGCAAACAGGCTGCAAAAGTATTCTGCTCTCTTGTATCCGCGTTTATCTCATTTATATCTGATAAAAATCTACCTGACATCAAGTAAATATAAGTTTTTTTTTTTTTTATTTCTAAAAACGTAACAGAGATCGTTCTCTACCATTTCCAATGTTTTTATAAAACGTTGAAATCAACCGAAAAATAATATCTGACGTATCTTACCGCTTTAAAAGCGGAATATGCGGGGAATCTCATCGTCAAAATATATTACCTTGGTTTCGCTATTAGCATAATTATATAATTCTTTATTTCGAAGACGAAGTGAATATAGTTTAGTCAATGTGATGATTAATATGCTGAGAAAAAAGATAGCATTGTTTTATTTTATAATAAAGTTTATGTATGAAAAATGTATGTAAAAGTAAGATATAATATTTTTATATTTATATTATATATATATATATATAAATATATAATTATTATTAATTGTATAAACCTTGTATATTTAATATCTATATTTATTATCCTAAAAATCTCTCACACAAATTCTTTTATTAAAATCTCGAATTCGTGCGGGTGAAGCGAATGCCGAAATACCGGAAGCCTATATCGCTCGTCGCACTATTTATCGGAATTCCATACAAGATTTCGAGCTCTCGAGCATGATGGCTCGAGGTAGAAAAGGCTCTTGGCAGAGAGGAATGCGCGAAACGGGTAGCAGCAACGGCAGCAACAGCCAAGCAGCGCACCCATGAGAAGGCCGCGGTGGCTGACAGAGTTGGCCACGCACCGAAGTCTAATTTCGGCGACCGTTCTCGAGGCGCGTTTCGTCATCGCGCCCGGTTACGTTAACGACGTACGTATCTCGGCGGCGAGGAGCCGATGTGGAACAAGTTGCGCGCGGCGCGTTGGATCGTTTTCGAAGCACAGAGGTCAGCGGCGACGAGCACGAAGAGGACAGCGGAGGCGACGGAGGAGGAGGCAGCGAGAGGTGGAACTACGCTTCGGTGCACCTGACGGAGTGCGACGAGTCGGATCGTAACTCTCGACAGAGGCCGAGCCGAGCGAGTAGCCGCTCGCGAGAGTATATTACGGGCTCGAAACGGGCGCGTGTAATCCAGCCGCGCTCTCGCAGCCTTGGAATTGGAAATGGGCGACTCTTTCGCTCTAAAATGCGTTTAACGTTGTTTGGAAGCTCTATGAGCTGAAAAAATCAAGTCTCTTCAGGCAAATGCATTCTATTTTCAGTAGCCTGAAAAATTAATTTTTTTTTTAACCAATTTCCTCAGTTTCTTCTAAATTTTAATATTAATAGATATTTAATTTTTTTTATTTATATATATTTCATTTTCATATAGATTATATTTATATTTTAATATACTCTTTTGTTGAATAATTTAGAGAGATTTAACAATTACTATACAATCTCATTAAAATTATATGAATATTATATCATCTCTTTTTATTCTTTTAGAAAATTTTATACAATAAGAATCTGCTAGTAAAGGAATTTTTATTTGCGCTGAAATTATAAGAATGTGAAAGAATTCAAAGAATTGTTGGAAAAACGGAACAAAAAACACGAGAGAAGGGATGCTTCTCCGCGTAATCTGCGTGAGGACGCCTCGTGTAAAGAAGAGGCGCGCGCGACACAACGCGTACCCACGCCGCGTTTATCTGGCATTGTCTTCTTCCCCCTCTGCATGTTGCAGGCGCCATTCTGCTCGCCCACCTCGTGAGAGAAACTCCTCCTTGTGCGGCTTAATTAACGATCATTGGATATTCCAGCGACGTAGAAATCATTTCCATCTACTCGCAGCCGTTATCTCGCGCGATTGCGCCTCTTCCCCTCTGCGCGTTGTGCGCAGAATTTTTTTCAGATACGAACAAACTTTTTACGCCCGTAATCGTTTTAAATGTTAATGTACTACGCCTCGCTTCCTCCCTCGGTTGATACTTTCACCAAATAATAAATGCACCTTTCACATTTGTAATTGCGGGTGGATCATTCATTTTACCAATTTTATTTTACTTGGAAAAATCGAAAATACACATGCCGTTTTTTCACACCGTTCCATTATAGTCGACATTTGTAAAGGCAGGAGAGATACTCTATTTTCCAGTCATTGATACAGACTATAATAGAATGAAATGCATGCCTTATATAATTGCATGAATGCCGCGCATGTTTTTACGTTTCCCGAAATAAGAATTTTTGACGTTTCTGAAGCTTTGACAGCTGACTTAATTGTAATATATAAAGAAGAGCTTCTAATCGCCTTTCAATGAAATTGTTCAACTATTACAGTTTGCATTGATAAATATTTGAATTTCAAGGCGAAGTAAAATATCAATCATAATCGACGCTACTCTACGTCCTTCTTTCTTTAAGTCATATCAATTAATACAGTTCGTTGAACGTCCGATACATTGAAATCAAAACCTTGCTGCCGTCATTACTTGGCAATGTTCGTTCGATAGAAAAAAAAAATACTCGCACACATATATATAAATTGCCACATTAATTTCCTCTCTCTATACTCTTAAATATCTCAATCTTATCTGAGAATTCCGGTTTTATGCGCGAGCATATCTTGCGTAACCATATACGTGATTTCATTCACCGCCGTCGTTTGCTTTTTTTTCCCCAGAAAGAGATACAATTCACCGTACAAACATATTAGCACTTTTTAGCTACAGTGCATGTAAGAGTTTCCGTTGGATTAATATAAAATGTTAGATGTGTGAAGAAAGATTCTTGATGTATGTCGACCGATTACGATGACATCAATGAATAATGGCAGACATGCCATGCAATGCAATATAGATAGGCACTTCAAGAATCTATCCTAATGTGATTGCGCGTGTACGAAGACTTAGCGAACCCATCACAGGCTCATTGGTGATGTGATATAAATTGTATTCATGAATATTTTATATTTTCCAATCACACATACATACATAATTAAGAAATTAGACTTTTTAAATCTGATATTTGAATTAAAAATTTTTTTTAATTACGTTCATATATCAATTTACATATATTCGAGCGTTTATGATATACGGTATTTTGCTATGCGAGTATATTTTTCTTCTCTAACGTTTAACGCGCGATTTACAAGAGAAGCCGAAACGTTAGATGCGTAAGAGACGAGCTTCTCTGCGACACTAGGAGCGGAGAGAGATTAAGCCAAAGGGCAATTAATTAAATCGCGGCAAATAAGGCCTTCAGACGACTCGTCGCCACGAGGCATCGAGCGTCGCATACTTCGAAATCGGCAAAGAGGCGATAACCGTAGCCCGGAGCTATCATTAGTCCTTGCTTTCATCCCCTCGATGCTCCATCACGCTCCACTGACATCATACGCATGTGTGAATCCGTTCTGGCATGCGTTTAACGAAAAAGACACGACTGTCGAAGAACGTGATTTAATTTGCCAATAGTTGGAGGAATTTCCTTTTCGCAAATTTCAGAGAGAAAATTCTACAGGAGGATTTCCATGTTTAATTTTAATGTTAAGTGACGTTAATTTTTCGTTTCCTCTATGTTACTCATTGTTTCCGAAGAATTGACGACAGCTATTTTACGAAAAGAAAAGTGAAAAAAATCTGCTGTATATTAAAAAAAAAAAAAAATTAGATCTGTCAAATTATAATATATACGAAGGAGATAATTCTACACTTGCAGATTTATGATATTAGAAGCGAATAAACGCGAATGAACAGTTTCAAATTTACGGTATCGGGAGCTCGAGTGTTTTGACTCGTCTGATTTTTCACGGATCGTGATCAATTAGAATGCTGTCTCCCGAGCGAATAACGCGCAGACGGTTGGTCGGTGAAAAATGAAGGTAGTCGGTTAGGCGGGTAGGTAGGGTAAGGCAGGTAGGTAAATGACGTATATAGATGTGTATCACACACAATGCACGCTCGTGAGAGCCTGCGTGCACTCGCTCCCACGCCGGTTTTTGTTCCGAACGCGCACGGTAGACCGGCCCTGCCGCTAAAACTGCTACAAGGGTTCTCATCGCGACGTCGGGTGTCACTCTCTGAGGTGTAATTTCGCGAGTGCCCTTCGATCGGTGATTGTCGACCTACCTTCGCAGAAATTTTTCCCGTAATATTTATCTTTACAGTTTTTACGCGCGCTCTTGGAGATACCTTTTTTATCTTTATTTTATCTTATAATTAATAGTTCGGATAATTTTATTAAAAAAAAAAAAAAAACAATATTTTTATACTTTTATATAAAAAGTGAGATTTGAATAAACCGCGAGAGTTCGTCAAGAAATCGTGAATGTGACGTTAAAGTAGACATTTTAATATTAATAAGTAAAGATTCGACCTTTCATTTTTCAAGACATTTATATCATAGCAAATGAACGGTAAATCTATCGCGGTTTATTAGATGTGTTTAAAAATCGCATACGCTTGATGCGAAGAATAATATCGGTGAATAAAATTAATTAATCCATGATATACATCTAATATGATTAACGCGGCTTCTGCTTCTTTCGCGTGCGAAATTCTACTACGGCGAGCTGGTAAACCGGTAGGATAATTAATTTCCACGAAATAAGAAACGAATATTGCGTTGCGAATTCGCTTTTATTAGTGGCAGTTCTGCCGCAATGACGGTTTCTCCTCTAGCGATTGCTTCGTCGTACAACGATATTCGTTGCCATGCAGCTTTATATATATACTCGCCATACATCATAGATTAAGACTTACACGAACAAGATGTGCCTTTCGCATACACATATAAGAAACATTTCATTTTTAATACATAAAAATTCTCCAATAAATTTTCTGATTTTTTTTTTTTAAATCGATATCAAATATAAAATTACGTGCATTGTTTCCATTAACTTTAACTCACTGAGATTTATATATAATCAATTTTTCGTCTCTTATTAAAAACAGAACTTGGAAAGGAAGAGATAAGGTAGAGATAGAATCACTTGAGTGTCCCATCTTGTTCTTTGTATAATTAATTCCCGTGACATGTTTTTGACATATTTATTGATGTGCGAACCTGCCTTTATACGTAAATACACGGTCGGCAACAAGGCGGAATTAACGTACGTACGAAAGGAAAGCCGGCTTACCCTCGACTCTCTAAACTATCCCCCTTTTACCGATAATAGCCATTTACGATGCGAAACGATAATAAAGAAGTCGGGTGAACAGGCACAGCACCTGTGACACATTCCCGCGCGTGTGCATCGCTCGAACACCTGTAACTTCGTGTCCCTCGCGACCGTCTCGACATTTCCAATTTCCCACACACACCGCGCCCGCTCAATAACGGGTCGCTCCGATGAATTTCCGAAAAGAGGGGTGCCGAGCCTACACTAATTATACGGCTGCGACAATTAACATACCGGTCGCATTGTTATTGAAACAAGTTCGGAGAGACGGAACGAGAGTGGCCGCGTTCTCGTATAATTACATTCGTCAATCATTAATATACACGTTTTCGTCGACCACTTTATCGAAAATACAACCTTGTTGCCAGGTAAATAAGCAAAGGTATCTCTATCTCTAGCAAATTTTAAACAAGTTTTTTCACCGTACCAAAGAGAAAGAGAGAGAAGTCAACAGTTCGAAAACAACATGATAAAAATAAGGAGATTGTAAAATTATAAAGACTTTTACAGGACGAAAAGTAATTGGCGTTTGTCCTGATAGAAGGAACAAAGGCCCGCCAGGAGTCAAGGAAGCGTGACGAAGACAGACCGTGCCCAGCAGCATATGCCGAAATGTCTTTTTCTCTTTCTCTTTCTAGGACGGCGGTCGTGTTCGAAGCGGCGAAGACAATTGCCTTCTCATGTTTGGTTGAAAGTGCGTTCCCTTTGGGTCTATACTCGTAGATAACACCCAGGTTAATGTTAATGACGGGACAGGTGCCCGCCGAGGCGTGACACGGTGACGTCATTGGTCCCCTCGTATCGCAACTCTACGTTATTCGCCACTGCGATTATTGAAGAAAAATAGATTCTCGCAACAATCTCGTGATTATATACGCCAGCATTGAATATTCAATTAATTACTCGGCGCAACTCGCGATCACGGCAATAAATTTACTTATCATTGAGATGTCTATGCTTCAATATTAATATCTTTGAAGATAAAGTTTCGTTCTTATTAAAAAATGAAAGAAAAAAATAAGCAAGAATTTAAAAAAGTATGAATAAAGAAACATGTAATATTTAATACATTTGTGTAGAAATTTTGAAAAATTCTAAAATTGAAAGATTACAGCATTAAGTTTGTTTTCACGTGCGCGATTATTTGTGAAAATATTCGAAAATACTGGCTGCAAGGAACCTTGAGAAGACTTAATTTCTTGGATCAAAATTGTTTTAGGTGGCAGCACGAGCCGACAGGATCTCCGAAATGAGTTCGCGTGAAAAGCAAAGTCTCTTGAGGCAAAACAAAATGGACTTTATAAATTATAAAATCTGATTCTACTCTAAATCACTCGTATATCTCTGTCATCTAGTCAAGTATGTTTTGAAAAAAAAAAAAAAAAACAAATATATCGAAAAATATTGATTTTTGCAACGCCTTCTAGACATCTTCATGATCATCATTTCAATGCAGTTAGATCGGATTTTTTTAAAGAACATTAATTTGATCTTTTCTTCGGACAAAGATAAAGATTTACAACTTCTCTTCTAAGGCAAAGAAATTAACATCTCTAAGTAAACCTTTCTCTCCTTGACTTCACACATTGTACGAGTAAATCGGTATCAAATGAGAGCGGATAAAGTTGTCCTCCGATCCAACATGCCTCCCGACCGATCAGTCCTCACGGCAGACAAAATGAGAGGAGAGGAGGATATCATCGAGGATTGGACAAACGAGACTCCTCCCGCGTTATCTGCGCCCAACCTGCACCCACGCGTCGATTCACCAACGCCGTTCGTCGCGGGTTACGCAAGAGTGAGCAAGAACTGAAACGCGGTCGTTATAAAGGGAGAGGAAGCGAGATGAGAAATTTACCACACTTCCCCGCCGTATCGTCTATCTCCCCGCGACGGCAACCATGACTTCATCCTGGCCAATCCGTCTCTGACGGAGAGTTGCGTAAACTGACAACGTTAGTGGGGTGGTGGACGATGACGCGCAATCGCATTTTCCATTGCATTGCATTGCATTGCATTGCATTGCATTTATCGCGCGTTTTAAATGTCGCAAAGTCCAACTGTGTGATTTAAATTTTTGCTAATCGTTCAATTCTAATATTATAGCTTCTAAAGTATAGTGTATTGCTTGGCGATTAATTGAGATATGATGATAATATCGCTAAACAAGAAAATAAAATCTCGTAAAAATAAAAAAAAAAAATTAAATAGAAACGACGTCCCATCTCTATTATATGTAATGATGAAAAGAACAAATGCTAATAAATAATCAATTGAGGTGAAAAGATTTCTGCTTTAAAAGAAATAAATAAATATATATATATACATTTTTCGAAGATCTCTCAATCTTTAAATTCTTATGCGCGACAGATACATGACTCCTCTTGATTAATATAATTCATGCCTGGATTGTCTATTCCATTTTGAATAAAAAAAAAAAAAAAGAAAAGAATAACACATCGCTGGACGAGATATTAAAATTAATCGCATAAGAAAAGATCTCTACTCTGAGCTTAGAAGTGCGAGTTGCAGATGCCAAACTTTAAAAGCTCGTGTCGGTGACAGGATCGGTACCGTTACACATGCCCGCCGGCAATCGGCCGTACAATCGGATAGTATCTCTTGTTGTTCCTATTCGCCACTTGACCAGTTCCCGGGTAACTTCGAACCTGTTTCATGAGTGCGCGGCTTCTACCTGTTGCGCGCGCTCTCCGTATCTAGATACGCGTCCGAGGCTTCTCGTAGCATCGCTCGCGAATGCACGGCGCGAAAACCCTTGTTATACGAACCACGAGTTCCCCTGACTTATGTAATTTTCATGCGTATTAAAAGTCCATAATTAATCCCCACCCCCTATCGGATTTTTATTTCTTCTCTAATTTTCCCCTTCGTTATTTCCAGTATATTTTTATCTCCCTCAATATAGAATAAAATTCAATGTATGAAATATAAAATCTAAACCAACGTGAAGAAAAATTCAACACGGGTGTATATAATGCGAGACCTTGTACGTTATTAATATTTTTTATATATCGTATTATTTTAAATTTGCATTATTAGAATTAATGTACACAGATCATTTTTAAATTCGCATCAGGCATTTCAATATAAGACAAATATCATTAATACTTTTCGTATATGATACGGCATTTGAAATTCGCATAAAAAAAGCATGCATAAATTTCTTAATCGTTAGAAGCTGATTAAAACAATAATCTCAAAAAAAAAAAAAAAAAAAAAAAAATCAGCCGACTACTGGCAGATTTTGCGAGACTGGCATCTGTTTTCGCTCCATCCTAATTACCCAGCAAAGGGAACGGGAGTAATCACTTAAGCGGAGTGACGAATCGTTGATGAGAGCCGAAAGTACTCGGTTCACCAATCCTCGACTTTTAATTAGCTTTTCGCGAAAGCAAGTCGCGGTCAAACGCGTAGGATAGGCAGACACGCGAATGCATTTGCCCTGCACCGGGGAACGCATATAAACGTACGCTGCCTTAACATTTATTTCGTGTTTAATTAACCGCTCATTACCTTCCACTCACATTCTCGTTAACGATCAGATCCGGCGAAATTAAAGAGGAGAAAAAGTTGTGCGCACGATATCTCGTTGTGGCGATAAAACTTACTCCTCTTTCTTTCAGTCGCATAAACGTTATAAAATATATCGGGAAAATGCAGTAAAATGAAATACATTAGCTCTATTTACAACCTGATCCTGAAACGATAATTATTTTCAAGTGTTTATAGCTCGAATTATATTATTAAAACAGATTACAATATTTATTGGATGATTATATGTATAAAATGACAATTTGATACAGACGTATTAATTATTAGAAAGATTAAAAATACCAAAGAAGATTACACTTGATGAAAAAAATTCCATTTGATGCTCGAGCCATTGAATTTTCAAAAGGATATAGCGTTTACACGCACTTTTTTTTTTACAGAAAGATATTGTGCTATTAAATCTCAACACACTGTATTACAATTTCGAATGCAGGTTGCATTCCTCTTATTCAAGGGTATGCAATTATCGAATGCTGAGTCATATATTTGTAAATGTGTTAGAAAAAAAAAAAATGCAACAACATTCTCGGCAGCGAAACCGCTTTGCTTTTCCCACCCTACAACTTTTCACTTTCGCAATAATTACCTTAGTATCTTGACGCAATTGATTCTTAGGCGCGATTTAACTTTTCGAATCGATGTATTCAAAGCTAGAGCGAAACTGAGAAATTCTGCTTTACAATTATTTGAGGCATTTACAACGTCCGTGTATAAAAAGTTTAAACTAATAAATTTATGTTTTAAAATCTCCTCGACGATAAGAAACGGTTAATTAAATGCGAATTAATACAAATCTTTTTCAGCATTCGACTATCATCGATAAAGGCTGAGTCATATATTTCTAAATGTGCGATTGCTGCGAAAGAAATTCTCGTTGGCCGATCTTATATGCGATGGTGATCGCGGCGGCAAGAAGTCGCGTGGAGAAAGAGAGAAACGTAGGAAGAGATCGCGCGAGCAGGTGGAGCCCCGGAGGGAGGAAGCGGGGAGGAGGGAGAGAGGAGATGCGAGAGCAAACTCCGCGCGCTCGCCGACTTATAAATAAATCTCGATCGCGTGGCTCTTCTCCCCACCTCGCTCGCGCGCAGCATCCCGGCTTCTCCTGCCACACAACCTCTTCTTCCGCGCTTCCACCGCTCGATTTCACCTGAAAACTCGCATGCTACTGGCGCGCGTAAGCGCATACGACCGGATCGCCTCGATAACGCTTTCCTGCCTCGTCAATTAAACGTGTAATTAACGAATCTATTAGGTACGTGACATATACGACTGGTATTGCCGGCTAATGTTTTCTTCAGAGTCACCGAGTCGCGATAGACTTGACGAAGGAGCCACGGATATCAAATTAAGAATTAGAATTTTCTACGAATACTCGAAATTATACTATTTGATTATAAATGATTTGCGAGCTTTGAAAAGCTGTTTTAATCAGTAATATTTCAAAAATGCGTCTTATATTGTAATACTATATACAAGATATAAATTTATAGCAATATGTTTTTTAAAGAAATATTTATAGTTTGTCGTCTCTTAATAGATGTAAAAAAGATGTAACATATATAATTTTCTTAATTTATGAATACTAATTATACGTGTTTTCATTCTAGATATAATGTATGCGGAGACTTCTCACAAAAACAGCAATCGAAAATAAATAAAAAAAGGTTCAGAAAGTTATATATCTTACAAATATGTACGATTATTACTAATTTTTCAATAAAATCTTATTACCATCAAAGAGACATGTAAGACAAAAGAGCACAAACTATATTTTCATTAAAAATCAATAAATATTCACTAATCTTTGGTGATATTTTATGCCATTGCTTTATACGTGATATTTTCATTGACTCATTTTAAGAAAATATATTTATCTATCAGCTGAATCTCTCTCTCTCTCTCTCTTTCTCGTTTTGTATAAAATGTATTTTCAAAAATGATTAAAATATGGAGATTATTTATGACGGGAATAAATATACTTGAAAGAACTTTCGCAAGTTATGGAATAAATAAATCGCAAGATCTCCTTAACCGATAATGAGATCTAAAACGACCGAGATACTTGATATTAAGAACGGTTGGATGTGCTCGGTGAGTACAATCATCATCAGCATCGAATGATTACCGCAAACGGATCGCCGGGAAAACTCGTTTGCCATCGTAAGTGCAACCCTCATTCTCGCGAAGGTTTGCATCAAGAGCGTTTTCTAGAAGCGCCTCGTCTCCCTTCACGGCAGAAACCTGTTCGACTTCCCTCTTTGCGCTTTCCCATCCGAGATGCGACGCTCTTCCCTCTCTCTCTCTCTCTCTCTCTTGGGACGGGATCAATTATTATTGCATTATTTTATTTGTTTAACGATACGTTGCGCTAATCAACGCGCGAACCTCCACATCATCAACGGATATATGCAGAACTCGAAAAACCAGAGCGCAGGATTCCGAGTTATCGATGTTGGTGGGTGATCACCGACATGGGTTTGTAACAAATTCATCTCCAATTGGGAAATCGTATTGCACAGCGATTCGAATTAGCCGCGATTAATGTTCGCGGGACCAGTGGCGTGAGAAATGTCCACGGTTTGTGATTCATTTATTCTTTAATTTGCATATACCCGCGCGCACGTCTCTCGTGTCAAACTCTCTATACCCGGTCGAGATAAATGGCTATATTACAAATTCATAATTTATCAACGGTAATGATATATCTATACTTATTATTTGTGTAACGGTAATGCAAAGTGGTCGCTTATAATGCGACGTTTCACACGATCTATTATAAACAACAGTTAGATATCAAAGAGACGTCTAACGGATACGTATAATGCTAAGAAAAAACTCTAATTTAAAAATTAATGATGTTATTCGACGTATGAAACGTGAACGAAAACTCTCTCGGCGTTAGATGAGACGCCACTCAAGATCTGCTGAGAAAAAGGAAACTGAAGAGAGAAGGAGAGGGCAGCGAAGAAGAAACAAAAAAGGAAGATGAAGAGAGGGGAAAACGGAATAGGAACTGGTCTACGGACGGCAAGTGTAAGAGTGACCGGTGTGGTACCAGTCGAGCGAGCAAATGGTGTAAGAAACATAGCTTTCATCGCGGAAGAACTATAAGTGCTAGATATTCTTTGAGTTCCAGCTGTTACGTACGGATGAATGAGCGAGGATGGCATTCAGTAAAAAGATGAAGGAAAGAAATAAAAACCAATGTGAGCAAATGAATGAATCACATCCCGTAATTATTGTTGCTCATAATATTGCGCAATAAATCGCAGGTAATAAAGTTTGCTGAGAAATATCGTTAGATTAACGTGTCAATTTGTTCTTCCAATTGTATTGCTGTTATTTGAAATCGAAATAGAAAGATATTGCATTTCATGGATATAGATGCATAGAATATAGTTTTTATTGTTATTTGAAAATATTTTTATCATGTTTTTTTTACATTTTTTTTTTTTTTTATCAAAATTGCGTGTATAATTAAAAAAAAAAGATATATATATATATAAACATATAATTTAATATAATATATATTATGCTTTATAGATTGAATAAGATATAGATGCATGGGAAAATTTTATTTAAAATGCAAATTTATTACTGACATTTACTTGAATAATTAAAAAAAGATATCTATATTTCAAAAATATATTATAAAAAAGGAGCTATATTTTTTTCAAATCTTTTTCTAGCCAATAATGCAATTTATTTTAACATTGATTGTAAAAAATATAGAAAAAATATTTAAATAACCAAATGTCAAAAAAATTTAAAAACGATTCCAAAGGGAGAGGAAGTCTCGAGAATGGAACAGGAAAAGACGAAGATAACTACTAGCTTATGCATTTCTCAGTTGCAAGTGTAAGAGATGGCTGACTGGTGCGTGCCGGTCGTGTGGCCGAGCAAGTCGTATGGAAGAGAAGGGATATAGGAGGAAAAAGGAGGGAAGGAAAAGAGAAAGACGGGAAAACGGACGGATGGCAGTCGAAGCGCTGTCAACTGGTTCACTCGGCCACTCCTACGCATCAGCTGTT
The DNA here is from genome assembly GCF_021464435.1 of Cataglyphis hispanica. NCBI lineage: Eukaryota > Metazoa > Arthropoda > Insecta > Hymenoptera > Formicidae > Cataglyphis > Cataglyphis hispanica. The sequence goes on along the minus strand of NC_065957.1, from coordinate 11,404,947 downwards.
GGGACGATCACCGCGAAACCGCGTCTCTTACATAAGATGCTGCATGTCCGTTCGAACGCGAACATCGGTATCGACATACGCAAGTCCGCGAATCAATTATTCGACGACATGTAGAATTTATGATGTATAGATATAAAAATGTAATACTTCGATATAAAAATATGATCTACATATGCAAGTTTTAAAAGTTTACAGTTATCTAAAAAAATATTTAACCGCGCCGTACAATCTCCAAATCTCTCTATCCTCTTAACAGATGCTATTTGCTAATAATATTTACAGAAGCAAACATGTCGCTGTATTAATAAAAAAAAATGTAAACAACTCTCTATATTTTATTTTCTAATTTTTGAAACGGTACTCATCTGCATCGTTTTTATTTATCTACCTACAATTCGAACAATTTTTATTTACATTTTTCACAGCTATTTTCAAATCATATAATAAGTATGTATTGAATAAACACGTAATTAGACTTTTAAAAATCGGAATAAAAAAACGTTTTACATTAATAAATCTTTTTTAGCAAACTACTAACGAAAACTAGCGGTTAAATATTTAATCCTTACAATCGCGAAAAGTAGAGTGCATAAAAATGCATCATTTTTCAGTCGGATGCGATAATGAAACCGAGATTAAAAAAGAGAGACCGTATGTAAATTGTGACTTGAGAAATATACCGCTTAAACATGTTAATTATAATTGAGATATAAAATATCTATAACAATTTTTAATGTTGGAATTAAAAATGTAAATAAAGCTCGTCCAAATTGTAGGTAGATGAATATAAATAATAAAGTTATAAATGATAACCGCCTAAAAAATCAATATGTTTTACCAGTTCGAGTAGAAAATGTTAACGGAGCTTCCTTTATCTGTTTTTAAATGCCTAATTATTGCACTAATTATAAAGAAAATAATCCTTCTAGTTTTACGAAACTGTTCATTTCGATTGAAAGATTTATTTTTTAATACACAAATGCAGACAGAAACGAAATAAATATGTAAATAACTTCCTACATTCTTTTAGCTATTTTAAAATTTAAAACAATAAAACTCTAATTCCTACAAATATTTCATAGAATCTAGAATTTCAAGTCAAAATAACTCAAAATTTGCATGGATGTTTAAGATATGATACTGATTTAAAAAAAAAGCCTATTATAAGTTAGGATATTCTTCCTGAAATGTTTTACTTTTCTCATTACTTTATATATTCAACTGTGTACCATGAGCGTGTTCTTTGCCTGCCACAACTCGTATATATTAATTTATGCAAATCGAAAATCGACTCGTTATCGATTTATGGAATCAGCGCGAACATGTCAACGCATATATCTGCTCGTCTTATCGGCGCTTCTCTCAGAGTTCGTGTATATCAGATATCTAGTGCCCACGCGATGCTCTTATCGAAGACTCGATGCACGACACGGTTGTTTGAGTCGATCGGAAAAGGGCTACATTGATTAAACCGGTTAGGGGAAAAAGAACTATCGAGCAACGAGTTTAGATTTAGCTGCTAAAAGTGGATAATTTATTCAGCAAATGTCGCGAGGATAATATGCATCGTGCAAAATCTTATTGCAAGAAACTACGATCGCGCGATATTCACTCCAAAGATCAATATCTTATTAAATATACGTGACACAAATATATTCCAAGCATATTATATTATCTACATATAGAGAAAGATTAGTTGAGAAAAATATATTACGTACCGAGAGACTTAATCGCGTCGAGCTGGCGAACACAGGTGAGGCGAGCGTGTGTCCCTAGACGTTTCGAAAAACAATGTGACGACATACGGAGTGTGAACGCTCGCGGATGACAACAAGGCGACCTCGTGTAAACAACAGTACACTATACGCCGCAAAAAACAAACATTGGAATTTTACGCGCTATTGTGTACACGCGGTCGCCTCGTTGCAATTCACGCAATAATTCTCGAGCGGCCAAGACACGGTGGTATTTCTCGTGCCGTCACATTATTCTCTCCTAGAGAGACACGATCGTTTGGATAGAAAAGATGCTTAATGTACAAAGAAAAATATCAAGCACAATTATTCTCTATGATTTACGATTATAATTAAATTTTATCAGTTCGAATTGATTGATTCTCGCGATGAATATAATGTGTAAGAATATCGCGGCGATTGATCTCGAAGTATTTATTTCGCCAGTAGTATATTTCTACAAAAAAAAAAAAAAAGACAGACATTTTTCCCAAAAATATTTGAGAATTAACATGTAATTGCGAAAAAGCGGTAAAAGGAAATACAATCGTTATTGGGAAATGTGAAGCGGAAAAATTAATTCTGCTACGTAAGTAGAGATACAATCGATAGATTAGAATTGGAGACAGAACGGGTTTAAGAAAGGTAAATCTCGTTTGCTTACTAAATACGCGTTAGTCACTGAATAATACTGACAATTATCACGGACTAGAGAACGTTAATTACGCTTGTCAATGAGATAACAACACACAGCACAAGATGTAAGTATACATATGATATGTATGCCAGCATTTAAAATGTTAATACAAACCGCGATAATCTCTAATATAGAATAAACGAAACAGCCTTAGCGAAGAAACTAAAGTCATCATAAAGATTCGCGATTTCTATATTTATTTTGAATTACTTATCTGACACGGATAAAACACACGCATATATTAGCAAAATGATTGACAAGGAATATCTGCAATTAATGCGATAGAATCTTTGCAAAAGTCGCACGTAACGCGGGAAGCGAGACATTCGCTCCTTCCGGGACTTTCGATTAAGAGATCTCATTTCGAGACTTTTACGGGAAATATTCCTGATTATTTGCACGTATGTGGTTGACATGGCGAAAAGCGCGCGTTTCTAGAATCCGCCGTTGATAATCGGCTGGGTGCGCGGGACGCGCGGAGGGGAAGGGAAACGCGCGCGTACCCCCGTAACGATGGCCACGCGAGAAAGGGCGAGTTACACGCGTGTATCGCCGCGAGTATGGCAGCCGAGCTAGCGCGGCTAGTTTTTCCCGGGATATATCATCGGAGAGGATGAATGAACCCGGCAATTTGTTAGGAGCGCGGGGACCGAGCAACCGCGCTGCCGCTACTCAGGCCCCATTATCTCCGCAATCTCTCTCGCCGAGAGAGACCACCAGAAGTCGCGGTCGAATGGAAGGCGAGCAGCCCCTCCGGGGGCCAGCCTCGACTATAATACGGCATAGAGGATTCTATTCTATAAAGCAAGATACGGCGGCGCGTAATAAAACCGGGAAGAAAGTGCCTCGGAAGTGTATCGCGCTTCCTCTCCGAAGAGCCGAGTTGGGCTCGCCACTTTGGAAGACGTATTATAAAAGCCGCGCTCTCTGCAATTAATTCATAATTTATTACCCTCGCCGATCTTGCTCGGCATCTTCACCGCGGCAACGCGCGATACTTGAATTAACGATTTAATCGATTTATTTTATTGCTCTTTCGTCCAATGCTCCTCACTCACGCGCAATTACGCACAATAAAATATGTGCGGTATAAAATATTCTTTAACAATAGTGCTTGTGCTTTTATGATGACAGAAGTACGTGAAGTCAATGAAATTTTCATCTCTAAGCATACATCATTGTTCAACAATTGATTCTAAATTAGAAAGTTAATGAAATGTTAATTGCTATATTATTAAAACTACGCCACGTAACTCGTTATTAGATTGATAAAGAGTTGAATATATTTTACAAGAACGTGTTTTTTTTCTTTTTTATATCTCTAACACATTTGTGTGCACGCGATATTTAATTATACCTGATATATCTCTTTGATGATTATACTATGATATATTTAAGCACATCCTGATATAGTATGTGAAAATAAATATAAATAATTAAACGAATGTAGCAAAGGAAACGTGAGTCTCCATTATTTTCATGCGACCTTGTTTTCAAATCCCATTTACATTTATTCCGTTTCAAAATTCAATCGAAGCTTAATGCATTTATTAAAATATAATCATGCTTCAATATCAATTATATTGTTCGTTTGTGCAGTGAAATAAGAAAAAACGCGACGTAATGAATTTTTTATGAACACTTTCGTCAACTTTTACAATGTTTCTCCTTTGCATACGCCGCGATCCCTCATCTCGGCGAAGTAGACTCCACTTTCGTTCGATTTAACTCTTTTTTTCTCTCTCTCTCTCTCTCTCTCTCTCTCTCTCTGAAACTAAACGTCGATTCCGCCGTATAATTTGCGGGTATAGAAAATGCGAAGGAGAGCGCATCTCTTAGAGATCGCGCGCAGGCTGGATTTAAGAGGTAGGGCAGGCTCGTAACGTATATAAAGGGCGCAAGATAATCAATTACCCCGGCTACCCGTCTTCCCGAGAGCAATAACATCGGCCGGCTGTTGCCCGTTTCAGGTCGTGTACCTGTTGCGCGCGCGCGCGTACATTTAATAGCATCCCCCTAATCGGCTACGCCCGATCGTAAGGAAGGGATCATCCCCGCCCCTCCCCCAACGCTTGTACTTTTCCGAAGAACGAGTGCGATTCGAACGGTTTCAATTTAAATCTCGCTTTCCGCGCTTTGATAATGTTCATATTTTTTTTTTTTATATATTTCGACTGTTGAAAAAAAATTTCAAGAGAAATGCAATGGTTTACGATTTTATTATAATCGGAAATTTTAAATTGAAAAATTAAGTAATGTCTGGGATTATCTAAGGGATAATATCATCGCTGTAAAATTATCGTTGTAAATCTGTTTCTGTAAAAGTATTATTAATCGCACATTTCACATGTCTAAGAATATCACGTGCATATACCTGTTACTATTGCGTATAAATTAATAAAATTCAAGGTGAAATATCTCTCTTAAGCGAGGGAGAAAAATCCAGTAGCATAAAACACTATTATGACATATCTATCTGATTATGATCGCATTAAAAAGATTGTACGATCGTCATAGATCGAATCTCGATGCCAAGAATGTATATAATATATTTCAATCAAGGACACGATTCGATCACCGTGGCACATTTCTCTCATGCCAAATCACAGAGTAACTTTTCAAGATTTCTCTCTCATCCTAGTTCTCCTTCTGTGTCTCTCGATAATATCCGCAAATATATATATAATATGAGGAATGAGGAGGGTGTGGAAGAGAAGAAGGACGGGCGACGCAGGAACGAGAGTTCACGTCCCGATATATTAAGCTGGATATCCCGCAGCGGACGTTAAGAGGCTCGAAATGGCGAATAAATGTTCGATCATAAAACGGTCGGCGTGGCGCAGTGCGGTGAGCCGTATCTTCTAAGGGGTAATAGCGCGTGTGATACGCGACGAGAGAACGCGCGTGTAGTCTTGGCCGTTCCTCGTGTCCACCTTCCCACCGTCCTCTTTCCCGGTCTCGCGTTTCTCGCGATAATATAGCCGTGTATCCGAGCAATGTGGCAGAGCTACCGAGTGTACAGCCGTGAAATATGTATATGCTGTTATTACGAAATGGGGAGCGCAGCGATGCTAATCGAGCACTAAACTCTTTTGTCCCCGTCTCCTTCTCAGCTTCGTGTTTTTTCTTTTTTTTTTTTTTTTCTCTCTCGAGATAATAAAATTAGATCTTAGAATGTAAAAGCGATAGCGGGCAACATATGTTATCATTGTTTAAATTCTATTGCACTATTTTTAATCGTAACGTATATACATTGACGACAACAAAAGACACAAGCCTGGTCCTTGTCACAGTTTTGTTAGTAATAGTCAATTTTGTAATATTAATTATTTTACTTTACCTTCGTAAGATTAAAATTTTTTTCTCTCTGTCTCTCGCCTCGGTTTCTTTACATTTATATATATATATATATATATTTCTACATCAACTTTTTGCATTATTCGCACCTCGTCGAACTAAACAGGTTTTCAAGATCTCCACTAATTGTTTTATTCGATGTCCTACTCGGGCCTTTGACAGATGTAACGTTATTACATTTTATTCATTTCCAATTCGAGAAACACAAAGAGCAAAGATAAAGGAGAACGGGCGCGTGAGAGAGGAGATGGTACGATAGAACGAAACGAAGACGAAGTAGAAACGAGGTACGAGGGCTAAAGGGAGGAGGAGGGAAAAAGGGGGAGAGGGGAGGAGGAGGCGAGGAATACCCTCGGGCTCGGCAGCATGATTACGAGCCGCAATTATGTCTCCGCCGGCTGCCGGCCACGTAGAGGTCGTCGGGTACAGTAGATCACGAAAGTTTCTCGGATAATCTCGGATAATATTTGCTCATTTTTTTCCACATTAAAATAACAGGAAGCATACAATTTTTGAACAATTTTAGATATTCTTCATGACAGCAAAGTTTCTTCTCGCTTCTTTCTCTCTCTCTCTCTCTTTTTCTTTTGCGTTTCGAAGAACATCACAGCATTTTAAAATATATATATATATATATATATATATATATATATATATATATAAAATATGTTGATACATATGTATATAGGCTAGATTTGTGCTTGTTATAATGCTTATGATATTTGATAAGAGTTTGAGGAAGGGAAGAGAGAGAAAGGAGGACGTTAAAAACTCGAGGAACTGTGTGATTCACACTTCCTCTCACTTCATCTTACACTATTAATTCCTCCCGTCTAGTCGACAGGAAGTAGTTGATCTTATGCTTAATCACGATACCGTCTCTGGGAGACGGAAGTTCCTTTCCCACAATCCGATTCGATTTGCTAACCGCTCCTAAGTATATACGCGTCTCTGATTTACATTATTCTGACAAAGTAAAGTACGGTCGTTTTAAAGACGAAAAACGTTAATCTTAAATGTTTAGCGCGCCTTTTCCTAAATTTCTAAATATTCGTATTTTATTTCCTCAGCTCGCGCTTAATATCGATGACGAAGAATTGAGAAAACGTATCGCGAGAATTTACATAGCTTACAAAACATTTTCGGAGAGTGCGTTGACCACCAATGTTCTCCATCCGGACAAACATCACTCTTTCGATATTTTTCACCGATAAAGTGATACAGCTTGTAGCAGCCACTGTACCGAACGTAGATCCCGGGAAAGAGTCGGGGTAAAAGAGAAAGAGAGAGAAAGAGAGAGAGAGAGAGAGAGGAGGGGGGGGGTGATCGAGCGAGTGGCCGCGAGCAGGTAAAACGAAGCACAGTGCGCGGAACAGACCTGTAGGGAGACGAAGCAGATGGTGAAGAAGGGGAAAATGACTACGTAAGGATGATGAGAGAGAAAGAGAGAGAGAGACTCGAGTACCGATCTCGATAAAAAAATATATTGAATAAAAAAAATCGTTGGATCAGACATGGAGATCAGATCATCGCAATGTGATCAAAGAGATCGACAAGAATCGATCAATGAATCATAGATGAGAATCGGTCGGAGGATAAATGAGAAACGAAGACAATGGATCAGGTGAAAGATGCAGAATGAGGAGATAGAGGAAGGAAGGAGTAGAAACAGGTGCTAGAGAAACCCGCGAGGGAGAAGGAGACATCGCGCGGGAGATGGAGAGAGAGAGACGGAGACGGACGGGACAAGAAAAGATAAACCGACCAGCTAACATGTGCCAGGAGAACGGTGAGGGGAAGAGGCGGAGGAGGGGGAGGGGGGGAGCGAGGAGGAAAGGACGGTGGGGTAGAATGGACCCACCGTGAGGCACGTTCCCACGATCTCATGAATGAACTCGCGTGGCTACTCGCCTCCGTGGTGGGGTACGCGCTCACCTTGCCTCGCCGTCGTCTTTCATCCTTCGCTCGCCGTCTTTCTGCAGCGAGAGAGAGAGAGAGAGAGAGAGAGAGACGAAAGCGATGCTGGCGATGAACGGACCAGAGACTGAATTTTGAATATCGGTTATGCGGGATGAAGAACTCTGGATCGACGCAAATCGAGGAAGAATCGACGTCTCGGTTAAATAAATATCGAGTTCATTGTATTAATCTTGTTGGAAACATATTTATAATTGCATCACCGGGTATATAAAAATATCCAAAAGTATACAATTACTTGTATACAAATTATTTGTATTAAACATGGTTATGTGAAGAAAATTATGTTCTATTGTTCGTGTATATAAAAAGGATGCATATAATAATGTTGAAGGATAAATAATGGAACATAAGAGGAAAATTATATCACAGCATCTATTGTCGATGTGATCATACTTTGCGCTTTATTGACTCGTTCAATTTTTGTAAGTTGCCCTATATAAAAACATGGCGCGTTCGAACAATAAAATTTCGTTATTTTCAGAAAATTTGAATTTCCTGTTTTGGAACGATGATTAGATGCTCGAAAAAATAACGCTCGCGACTTTCGATATCCAGATAAATTTAACGAGTCAAATAATAATAGACTTTTTACCTTGGATCTAACAGTGTCCGTGCATTCGAAGCGGGCGTTGATTTATCCGTATCAATTCGTGCTGGGGAAACCATTTTCGTAACCTCGCTGCCGAGCCGCTGCTTTGACTCGGAACCGTTACCGGGCCAATAATTATCTCCACCAGATCGATGCCACCGTCGATGGAGAAGACAAACCGGCTTGTCGAATCACGTGAGAAAACAGGAAAGGCAAAGGAGGCATCGCCTCGATTATTATGAGTTCCTGGTCCACCGTCCACCCTCTTTCGCTCTCCCGGCTTCGCGTGAATGTAGCCGAGTCGCGTGGCGCCACGTGACGTCACAACCTGTTGCCATCCACTGCCCTCTCTGCCATCGTTTCGCTCTATCTTCCCCCCTCTTCCCCTCTGTCCGTACGAACGCGCGCGCGGATGTCACTTCCACAGCATATATCGTCCTTATATGTTTTATGCTTCTCTCTCGAGTCACGCACGGAAAATCGCACTTGCGATTCATAAATTAATTTCTTTCGCACAAAATAATCGAGAATAATATGCGAGAGTTTCAGGCAAGATTCGGACACTTGACAATCTTGGATGAATTTCTACGAAAAAAAATTGCAATAGTATATTGAAGAGAGATACATTGTTCTAATTCAAAGTAGACCCGATCGAATCATATTATAGCAGACCGTGACTTCTCTCAAGACTTCAAAGGGGAAGAATAAAATCGAACCTCGAAACTTTCCATCGCGGGTGACGCGCGCGCCCTTCCGGTTCGGAGCAGTCCCGGGGAATGTCCTACTTTATCCACGGCAGATACATCGCAACGTATTATCCGTGGCTCTACCTATCGGTAATCTATCGAAGTTGCGGCGACAAAATCCGGTAAACAGGCCGATAGAGGTAGACACCCGTACTCACTGTCAGCTGATCCAGCCACTCGTCCTTATAGCTCATGCGGAGCATCAATGGCAGCGCTCTTTATTTTTCACGAGCGCGATCCTATCTTTAATCTCGCTCGATACACACTCGCGCAAATCCACCAACTACAATTATAAACCAAGCGCCGTTTCTCGCTCAACACCGTCGCGGTATAAAGCGAGATGAAACTAATTATTCAAAGCACGTTATAATCTTTTCAACGCGCGTGAAAGAAGAAGTCTTTTTTACATTAAATTCATAGAATAGATGCTTCTCTTATATCAACTTGGAAAAAAATAATTCGTTATATTAATCTTTGTGCGATATCGAACTGTTCCTTTACACGAGGAGGGAGATAATCATTTAAGTAAGAGTATAAATCAAACTGTCAAATTTTTCGACTCAATTAATCTTGGTCCATACAAAAATACACGCAGAGATAGAGCGTAATGATGAATAAAAATATTTTCTAAATTTGCCGTCAAATATAAGATGTAGAATATATTTTAGAATCTGTATGCGATAAATCTTTCTTTTTATGATCGAATTATGCAAAGCGACCCCCCATTGTCATTCCCAATTAAATTATTTTGCGAGAAACTATCGGATTTTCTCCTCGACAACAACGAGATCAATATACATATTGTATTAGTTAGAGAAAAGATAAAACGGACCTACGCAAGTCGTTTCAATCGTGAGGTCAACATCGATTCGTACAAACAACGAACAATATCGAACGAGCGAAACAGACGAGAGAGTCTCGTTTAAATCGTTATTATATTTTTATCATTCTCTCTTCGCTCAAGACAGGGCGTTTATTAGATCAATTGGTATTTAACCGTTTAAATTCACGTAAAAATAGGAAGATAAGAAGCGAGGACATAATAAAGTTTATAATCGAGTCCTCTTGAGAATTTTCAAAATTTATCGTGCAAATATTATAATTAAAAAAAAAAAAAAAAATAAGAAAAAATATACAAATATATTCCGCAGCAAATATAATATAGAATTAATAAAAGAAATAATTTCACGATAAATCTTTTCAGTTTTTTTCATTGAATATCAAAGCATATGGCGGGAAATTATATTTGAGGGAAACGGCGCGTACCTCGAGATGAGACAAACAACCGGTTCGCTCTCGAGATTGCGCCTTTGAAGGCGCAGCATCTGCTAAAGGAAGAAAGCCAGGCCCCGGCCGGGCAACACTCGAACGGGTCTGTCCAGAAAGGCCACGCAAACCGCGAGGAGGGTTTGTTTCAAACTGCAAATCGCCATCGCCGACGATCGAGGACGTGAGAATCGTATCTGCCTCTGATCTCGGTTAGATAGGTAGGTAAGCAAAGCGAACGCCAAGAGAAAAAGAGAAAGAGAGAGAGAGAGGAAGGGGGAGGAGGGGAATAGGGAGGAAAGACGGTAGCATGAATGTTGCGCGGGAGGGAGAGGGAGCTCGACCGCACGCACAGCTGCGGTTACGCATTTCGCGCGATATACACTAAGCGTCATAAATGTTTCCCCGGCGTACTGGACGTTTCCATTTAGATAGATGTTTATAAAAAAAAAAGTAATAAAAAATAGACAATGCGCGCACGTGGACAAATAGTTTGACATTTCTTTTGTGTATATATATATATATATGACAGGGAGACCGAAGCATTGCATATATTTCAAATTCAAGATTGAAAAATGAATAGGAGAATTAAATTCCGTATTTCATAAAAAGATGTGTGTGTATAAATATAAAAAAAAAAATGTATATATCGTATATTTTACATATTTACAAGAGATTAAAGAAGAAAGAGAGACAAAGACATTGAATGTTGGTCTCTCGCGAGTGGGATTTATTTTGGACAATCTATTTATAAAGATACGATACGCGTACGGATAATAAATATATGTATAATAAATCATTCATGGCGCCTAATGTACCGACTATAGCCGGTGACTTTTCCTCTCCTCCTTTTCTCACCGAAAGGACTCGCGCATCCCCCCGTCTTTCGCCGCGCCGTCTTTCGTATATTCTCATGTAAGGCTTCGCGAAATTTCTCTCTCTGCCACACTCCTTCTCCCGACAACGCCCAGACAAATTCGGATTCGCACACGTCACAACTTAATCTTCTTTTTTTTTTCCAATCCCTCTTCGTCGCTCTTTAAGATCTCTCGGAATATTTATTGATTGAAATTGACGAGCTGCTATGATGATAACAGTCATAAAGTCGGCGTGGCACAGTTATTATTGCGGAATAAAAAATCCACGCGAAAGATTTAAACTCGCAAGCTTTCAAAATACATATGTCAGATTTTTTTTTTTTATATATAAATAAATACGCGAGTGAAGAATATATTATAAAATTTTGAGAAATATAAGATAAAAACTACAGAAGTTTTATTTGTTTACTTTCTCATACGTCTCGTAGAAAAATTTATGTAAATTTACTATTTTTGACTTGGAGATACGTGGGGGCATGTCGATTTACGATTAACAGACGAAGGCACGAGACAAAAAGATAAGAATATACGCGGTAGCGAGGCGGGACCCTTTAGTAAGTCGGAGCACGTAATTTAACGAGCTTCGATCATCCGGTGTCGATTTGACTGTGGAATAAATGGGAAAGATACGTTGGCTCTTGTACTCACGGAACTGACAACAGTGAGTTTTTTTAACGAAGAATTAAAGTTTACATGATTACGTTATTCAACAAGTAATACGTGAGGAAATAGATACAAAAATATATAACAGATAAATTTTAATGTTTTGCAAAATTTTCAAATCACAAAATCAAAACATCAGTCTCAGTAAATCTTGAAATAAACATTGGTATATTGTTAATTTATCGAAAGTTTTTCAGGCACTTGTTTCTAATATCGGTAGAAAATTATTTCTATTTAAAGGCAATTTTATCTAACAATGATAATAATAATCTTTTGGTTTTAAGAGACATGTTAATTAACAGTTTATGTGCTAAAAGATATGAAAAGAGAAAAATAACATACTTATGTTCTGAGACAATTAAGATGCAATTAAGATACGAAGCAATTTACACATTTAATGTAAAATATTAGCGCAAACGTGAAATCTAGAGTCTGAGTAATACGCGTACGAAAAAAATTTTTACATTTTACTATTTTAAGTCGAGCTTTAAACAGGCATATCTCGTATTTAAGTATTGTTAAGGATAGTATCGCGGTGTGACTAAACTTTCCTCGAAGTTCCTTGGCCCGACACGCTCTTTGCCACGGAATTCGAATTCATATTTATGAGGCGACATATCTTTACGAGCACGCGCGCGAGAGCCGGAATTTATCATAGTGTTGAATTCGTGACACGAGTGCGTTACGGTGTGCGCGACGACGGACAGCCACATAAGAAGCGCAAAACAAATCTCACCATCGCGTCAATGTCAAGATAGACAATGGCTATTTGCATAAAACATTATCTACCTACCGTCTATCATCTATGGCAGCGTGTTGTAAGCAAAGATCGAACGTTCGATCGTCGGACAATAGTGTTGGGGATTGTTATGAAAAAAGCGTGTGGAAAGTATGGATCTATAGATTATTACCGCGTAAATATAGTGGGAAATTCAAAGAACGATTGTGGTAATAGTTGATATATTTGAGTTAGAGTACGTGATATTTATGTTTCTCTCTCTCTCTCTCTCTCTCTCTCTCTCTCTCTCTCTCTCCCTCTTTCTCTCTGCCTAATATTATATATTATAAAAAATTATATTTGCATTATAATTAAAAAAAATATTTATCGATTGGATAAAAAGCGGTTTAAAAAAAAATTGACATTTGTAAATTTCTAATAAATTGTAAACGTAAATATCAAGAAATGAATATATATTTTACACAAGTGTCGTGGGCCGCCTGCATTCCGTTCTTAGTTATGTGTCTCTCGAACTAGACATTACGTCATGTGGTAATCACATGTCGAACTAATATTCATTGTAGTCGTTATAGTCGTTAATAGTCATTAACAATTGGCCGTTCGCAATTTAACACAGTGTGAGATACAGATCAAGTATTGGTATGCGAGTGACAATGAATCTATCTTGAACAATTATTGGGCGCGTATAAAGAATCTCTCGCCGATAAGTGACATCATGTGGCAATATGTGGTTCACCGCACACCAAAAGTTAAATAACACGCGTAATAAATCGGTTAATTATGTGTGATTTATCCGTTTAAATTGCGTTATTACACGGTCGTTATTACGGTATAATCGCTCTGTACTATCCAATTGAAACCCCACGCTCTTATTTACACATTGCTTATGTTCTAATTGCTAAATGCGTGGGATACGTTTCCAACTTATAGATAGATTTTTTTTTTCTAACGCTTGTAATATTCTTGACCGGCATTGGTATACTTCCATTTTAAGTAACACGGCAGAAAAGATTGGAGCAAAAAGAAATTTCTCAGTTTGTAGCGTTAACGTTTTATATATAGCACAAATGGTAATTGTAGCATATGCTAAAAATATAAAAAATGTTTTTAAGACCTTTTGGAGAATTTATTTAAATTTATTTAATACACACGCGGGAAAATAAAATGTTTCGCGGAATGTTTTAAAATTATGATTATTTGAACACAATGGCTAAAAGATTATTTTGACGAATAATATAAAACTATTTGAGAAGATTAAAATATCCCTCATAATATTTTTAATTTAGACGTGCAAGAGAAAGAAAGTGGTAAATTTGAGAACTCGGGCAAGTATAAATAATTTCAATGTCTACACCAATAGAAAATTTTCGGCATTCCTTTTATTTCATTTGCAAAACTAACACTATCTTCTTCAAAAACGTAAGAATGTTAAAAAATATCAATAACAATATATAAAATATTTTTTCGATTATTTAAATACGCCACATCATATATACTTTTTCTCTCATTCCTATAAATATCTGTTTTATTCCTCTCTCACATTTCTTTCTCTAGAAATTTTTCAAGTTTATTCGACTAATAATACACATATAATCAACAAATGTTGTTGACGTCTCTTATCGCGCAACAACTATTTAAAGAATGTAGTTTGTTATCCGTCTGCCTCGGATGTAATAAAATAAATATTTATAAGAACGATTCATATATGCAGTTCGTGATTGCGCATCAGCTTATCTATTAAAAAAAGCTATTAAAAAAATAGAATCACTGAAAAACTCTCATATACCCTCTCGAAGTCGAATAAGAGAGCGGATAAATAGGTGGGGGCGACGCATCCGACGCGTACGTGCAGCCTCATACACGTATCCGAAAGAGAATGGAAGGCGGAGGCGTTCAGTGGGGGGGCTTTAATGAGGATGCTGCTGATTATCCAATTCGTAAATTCTCGCTACATTTTGATCGTGCACGACGAGCCGCGAGTAACAAGGATGACTCGCACTGCTAGTCGACATGGTACAATCGTCCTAGAAAATTTCGCTTTCCAACATGACAAAACTCTTCTCTCCATTTTATTGAGAGTTAATTCTTATCACACGTTATTCAATGTAACGGGAATAGATTAGTATAATATTACCATTTTTGTGAGAAATATTGTTGAAATTTGATTTTATTACGCGTCTTTATCTGCGAATAAAATTTGTTACATTTTTCTTTTCGGTTATTGAAAAATTAATTTTATAGCATGGTTCTTCTATCCTAATAAATTGTACATGAGAGAAATGTAAACTATTCTCTCGATATTATTTTAAGAGAAAAATACATTATTTTTTTGAAAAAATATAAATAAAACTCTAAAAAAATTTATATGTATACTTTTTCTATATATAATATATATATATAGGCGTGTAAAACTTATATTGTTTACTATAATCCTTAATTAGTAATATATAACTGTTACGTTAATTTTCAAACTAGCGAGAAGAAGACGATTTATTCGCAAGTTGAAGTCGATGTGTAAGATAATGTTTTAAAAAATTATTAAATATGTTATCGTAAAATAGCTTTGAACAATTATTTTTTTACGTCTATGTTAAAAGTAGAATAAATATTCCGACCCAGTATATTTCGTTTGATATAGTGCACTAGATGCAATACAACTTGCGCGATCTAATTGAACAAATAGTATATGTGTGTAAGTGCAGTTCGCACTCTTAGCTAGCTGCTCGTATTATGCTAGCGTCATCGGGTGTAAGTGTACCTTTAAGTGTCGAGATCCAACGTTAACACAACACTATATCGGAATCATAGTCACTCTCGTATTTCAAGAGGCGACTTTGAAAGAGCTGATTTCACTTTTCTTCGCATTATCACTCTGTTCCTTTATCATTCCGAGAAACCGCGCGTTGATATATCTATATACATATATATGCAAAAATACTTCACAATTTTGCAGTGTTTGCGCAATTTAAAATAAACTTTTCCTTATTAAAGATTACAAAATGTCTACGTGAGCGATATATATATATATATATATATATCGCGTTTTTTAGATGACAAATAGCTTTTAAACTTGGCAAAAAATCATTCTACGTCCGTGAGTGACTATTCAATGGGAATATTAAACTGGATTATTACACTGTCTGGACAAATAGTCTCGTAAAACATTCTCACGTTGTTGGCACGTGCTATTATTAACATGATAAAATATTTAACAAGAAAGAACTACAAGCCCCAAAAAATTATCATATTATGAAATTGAAGAAAATGTCCTATAAAAAACTGCTAAACATTTAAAGATTGAGAGATCTTCACAAGAGAGATACAACTTCTTCAAAAAGTATTTCAAGGAGAGAGAAAATATTTTTAATAAATTTCTCTGCCCAATATAAATTCCCAAATAAATTAAAAATAAAGTATTTAATAATCTAAGTTTTTTTACTAATTCAAATAATATATTTAAATAAATTTAAATAATAAAATACTGAATATTATTAGAAGCTATTATAACATTCTTAAACTGTTTATATGTAAATTATGCTCTTTAAAAATTATGTTTCGACTGAGAGGACAACTTGAAACATTGAACAACATACTGATTGTAAAAACTCACCTAAGGAGCTTTCCAGATCAGAGAGATCCGAGACGGAGGGTACCTTCTGCATCGATGTGTCTCTACCGGGTAGGTTCGGCACCAGACTCTCTTCCTCGGCATCGGAGAACAACTCTTGTTTCAATTTCGTCATTATCGTCAGCATACCGCTACCATCAGTAATACCGTTGGCCAAAAAGCTGCCCATGCTTCGAACATCGCGCTAGTAAATAAAAATACAAGTTATTAACTTAAGTTGACATACACGCACACCGCTCGCTTTTTATCTACGTAAAAAAACAAACTATGCCGCGATAAATACTGCGTATCTTTTTACGGTAATATGCAACAAGATTTTTTATTATGTTTGTGCCAATCGTTTAACATTCTTATCCAAAATCGTACAAAGTATAAATATTTTTCGATGTAAGAAGAACAAAATTCACGTAAGAATTTTACGTAGTCAAAGATTGAATATTAAAAGAGGCAAAGTAAAGGAATAACGATTAGCTGCTCTCGACAGTGAGGAAGCGATGCACATTACTTGTCGAGGAAGAATGGAATAAAGAAAAGAAGGGGTCGCAGCTCGAAGAGGAAAAAGAATGAAGAGAGAGTATGCTCGTGCCGGCGATATATAGTCACGACTCGCTTGACCTTCGTATGAAAGACTTCGAGTTGAATGAAACGCCGCGATGGAGTGTGACGTAACGACGTGTAACGCGCGCGTGTCGTGATCTAGTACTACGAGGAATCAATGAACGTGACTCGTACGGGAGAAATTTAGATAGTCTCCTCGACATGCGCAAACATATTCTTTCTCTGATCGACTTGAAAAAAATCCTTTTGCTTCAATGAAAAAACAAATGATGTTATCTACTTTGATAACATTATATAAAACTTCAAAACTTCGAGATATATTCGGCTATAATCAAGATATTTTAAAAAGATATATATATATATATATATATATATATATATATATATATATCTTTTATAAATCTTTACATATCTCGTATGTACAGATAGTCAATAATCTTATCCAATTTTTTAGAATATCAGATATATATTATAATATAATAATATAATATAATATAATATAATATAATATATATACATATATATATTTATATATATTATATATATTGTAGTATATTATATATACTTGCAAAATTTCTATTTTAACATCTTTCCTCGTACGATCTTTCTATATTTATTTCTATTTATTTGTCCATTTCTTCTTTCTTCGTCTTTCTATATTCGATGCTGAACGAAGATCCTATCCATTCATTGCATTTATCAATAATATATGACGTCGTCTACAACGACCTATCTGCGAGTAAAATTCCGGTGGTTATTCGCGATAAGATGACCGAATGCTGATGTGTGCATAAATTTGTAGTCGCATTATTTGTTTATTAACGTTGAACGTGACCTTACTCGGAAATTGTACGCAAATTTTTATCTCTCGAGTAAATTCTCGGATATTTGGGGAAGCGATAATATCCGGTTATCGCGAATGCAAAAGCTCCCCATAAACACGAATTGCAGAACGAGTCGAGATTGACTGAATGAAATTTTTCCACTTAAAGCAAACACAGCTTGAGGGAGGAGAAAGAACATGCTATCTTTGTATTATATTTAATGCGATCCTCGTCGCGCGCAATATTTACGACGTTACTTTGAGAGAATTGATAGCAACTGCGATTTGCAAGAAATGCGCGTTATCTCGTAGAATCTCGATAGCAGCGAGCACGATCACACGTTTATCGCCGACAGCAAAAGTAGACTTTCAGGCGCGTTCTCGGTAATAGTCCTTTCAGACATGTAAATCTATTCGCACAGTGGAGCACACAACGATGTCGGCGACGAGAGGGAGAAGCGAATCAACGAATGCGACGCCGGCGGATCCGAAAATATCGCGAGATAAGTTACGTTCGTCGATTGAGAAACTCGATCGATTCATTCATGAATAAGCATTATCGATGAGTCGCAATTCGAGCGTGAACTTTACGTAATTTTTTTAACCTCGGCGTACGCGTGTATTGAAGATTTCCTCTTCCATTCATGTCGAACGTGCCGCATACATGATCTAACGGATATGAACTTCATTTCCGAATATATTAAACATGATAACTTATATTTAAAGATAAACATGACACAATCTGCATATCTTCCTTGTATGATAAAATGAGTTAAAAAGAACAGACACTAATTGACAAAGTGAGACGTGTCCGAGATACCGTGAGGACATTTTTATCAAAATCTCGAAAATATGCATCATATCTTATAAAAATATGAAGAAGGCAATGAGTAACAATAGCATGCATGTATCGGAAAAAGCCTATGTTATGTTTATGACAACTGACAAACTTTTCGTTTCGTCATCACCATATCATACATAAATATAAATATCTAATATTTTCTTCTTTAAAAAAAAACTGTCGATAAAGCGATAATCCTACACATGGATATATGGACGGAGAATTATCGTGTTGCGATCACTCAACATTTCATAGTAAAATAAACACTTTATTTTCTTTACAGATGAGAATGACTTCTCTGTAAGGGGAGTATTTTCAGTAAAGAGACCGTACGTACGGTAATATAGTCGATACATTGTAACAGCCAATTCTATCGATGAGCGCCGTATTAGATCAGATCAGTTTAGCGTGAACGCGTCACGCGTGACATTCAAGCCATCAAGCGATAAGATAAATTTTTCGCCGACATCACAGATGCAAAATACCGTGCAAGTTATTTGTCATCTTGCTTTTAATATAAGATGCCTGATAAGACGAAAAAGATGGAGGAAGAAAAGCAATAGGGAAAGAAATTTAAGTTACACGTGTTCCGCTTCCGATGGAACAAGTTATGTAGAAAATGCAGATTTTTTTCCTTCCTTACGAGATGTGCAATTTGAGATACGTATGTCTCGAATTGTTCAACTCGCGTACCAACGAAGTGAAAGATAATCCCGACCGACATTCGATAATACTTGATTTGATGTCACGACTGGAATAATGTTGTGCCGAGTATAATTTATGTTAACGTTTGCGTCGAACACGTGTCTATGTCAAATACCCCGTGTAAATTATTCTGTCGGTGTGCTCGCGCGTGAAAATGTATAATTCGATATTCCAATATGTATATCGCCACACAATCTCATTTGTTCACATAGCGCTCATAATGACAATAAACGCCGCGAACAGACGAACGGCGACGTGTTATCGCGCGATAAATATAATTAACTAACAAGACGTTTTTTGTTAAAGTCATTGGAACAGATATGAAAAACTATACTAAATTAAACCGACAATGGAAAATACATTTGAAGTGAGTCAATGTGCAAAGTGCATGAATAGCCGATCAGATGATCGTCTGACAGACGAAAGAAGCCACACGCGAAGCGGAAAATCGAACGAGGCGGGATATTGATGTTTTTTATTATTTCGGGATACTGCGTGTATGTGTGTGTGTGTTTAAAAATAAGATATAGCTTATCGATATGCGTGCAAATGACATACTCGAGAAAACGACGGCGCACACTCAGCTGTTAGATTTCTCGATAAATCGCGCGTGTATCGAGCTCAAGACTAATAATTAATACGATAATACTGTTCTATGACTATTGTAAGATTGTATGAATTACTGAATTTTTAGTCTATATTGCAAATCCAATGCAATAATTAAATGTTACAAGTTCGAAATCCAATAATTAAATGACAGATGTTTATTTGTGTAAGTGCTGTCTCCTCTCTATCGACTCTATATTTTTCTACGGAATAATTTTTAATCTATGAATATTAATTTAATCAGAGTCTGAACAATGCTCTGTCTTTTTTTAAAAAAAATATAAGATCACAAAAAGACACGTAACGCAAATTCTAATTAACTTTAATTAATGTTTATAAAATATTTCTGTAAATGTCAATACAATGTTTTATCATGGGAATACCGTTAATACGTAACGCAGAAGAAAAAAAATTATACAAGATTGCATGTTAATCTCACGAACGATACGCGACAGATATGAATATTATCAATTTCAATAAAAATATAAGCTCTCTGTTACGTAATAATATAATTAATTAAAAAAATGAAACACAAGAAATTACACACATATATACTTATATTACGAAACCAAACTCTCTTTGTTCTTGCATTGGATTTGCCGACCTCGATATCTTATCGATTACGCTGATTAATTAATTGGTCAGACGTGGCTACGATTATATCTACTTCAAATACGGACGAAATTAAATTAGCAAACACTCATTCACGCGATTCGCATTAATAATTTATCGCAAAAATCAATGCCATTTCCCTTATTTATAACGAGTTGACGTTATGGGCTTACATTTCATACAAAAATGATGACTGTATTATTTATGAAACCCTGACAAATATTTTCGTTCGGGGTAATTAATTTGCGTATGAAATTTCCAATAACGACAAAATAATGCATGTTTAAATGGTGAGATGAGTAATAATTTCTATATTTTTGCACATCATGTTTACATTGCAGGTGCATTTATTGATAATGCGAACTGCGATAGAGAAAATAAACTTATTGTAATAGAGAATATGCTCGAATTACACAATCAAATAAATGACATATGAAATAAATATTTTTATGAATGGACGCGTTTTACGTAAGCTTGAGCTATGTGTCGATAGAATTGAATGTTATAAGAAAATATATAAGAATATTTCTAGAAATATATTATGCTTGTAACGAAGGAAGCGGATAGACCGCGCCCATGAAGCTTAATTTGAGATCGATGGCTAAGTTTTCAGTCATTAAATCAACTGGGCAACCTACTATTAATGGCGGAAGATTACAACGATCATAATCATAATCTGATATGTATATGTATGTGTATTATCAAATGTTTTATAAATTTTTATGTTAATAAAAATCGTTTTTCAATCGGGAATATAAATCGCAAAATTGTATATATAAAAATATAAAAATATAAAAAAATTATTTAAAAATAATAATTTCTCTCGAGTATCTCTTATCGTCTATGTGATTATGAATGTATATCATGACTATTGGAATGTACAGTGTGACATCGTCTTTTAATATCGCCTGTTAGATGATAAATAAAAAAGGCTAGTGAAGAAGGCACTGAAAAAGCGATAAAGGGATGTATAGATAAAGTCATGTGTGCAATGAATGAAAGAAAAATTGAGATAATATTCAACGAAAAATTTCGCATTAAATAGCATTCTATTAAAATAGTGAGAAGCGAAATGCGATAAAAAGAGTTACACGTGGTTTAAAAGCGACGTATATGATACTGCAGCGTTTTGTATAAAGATTGTGTTAAATGAAACTAAAATTACATTGTCCTTTTATAAGTCTTTGTGCCGCCGTGCATACGAAAGTAAAGAACGGATAGAAGGCCAAGAATGGAAGACGTGGGATGTGAGTGCACTAGCTGCGAAGCGCATGTGCATTACGTGGGTAGTCTGTAACAAAAATATTATAACGAACGATGAAAGAGGCGATGTAATAATAGCGCTCGATGTTTAATAACGAGGAAAAAAATGGAATACGCGCGAGACGTTGCAAAATATATATAGAAAGAGAGAGAGAGAGAGAGAGCTGATAATCCGTGTTTTACATTTTTCTATTGCTAATGAAAAACTATGAAAATGCCCCAAAAATATAAATATATGAAATATAACAAGAGAGGGCAACGCGATTGGAGTTTATTACATTATGGCTTTCGCCATCACATGGGGAAGATACGTGGAAAAAAATCAAAGAACGAGAATGGCGTGTAGGACGACGACGACGAAGTATTGCCGCATCGTCGTTGTCGACGTCGCTGCGACAGGCAAATGCATGACGTAGGCAAGGCAGTCAACGGTGCATGCGACTAGAACGACCAGAGGCACATGCAAGAAGGTCTGGCCGCATATGATGCGGGAAGGGATGCTATTTCTGGCGGCTTAGGTTTCCCTTTCTCTCTCCTCCCCGGTTTGTGCGCGTCGCATTTCCTCCCGCGCACGTTGTCTTTTCCATGTCTTGTTTCACTCTTGGCTAACTGGCACACATGCGGATTTCTGATTCAGGTCGCGTGGTCCATTCAATTTTCACGATGACATCGCACTGCTTTGCCCTTTTTTTTCTCTAACTATCGCGTCTTGCTCTTGATCAACGAAACGTTTCAATAAACGTTAGTTAAAGTTGACTGTGTCATTTAAATAAGCTTGAACTGACTATAACTAGTATTTATCTAGAAAATTTTTGTATGAACTCTGGATAAGATTTGTAAATAATATTCCAATAGCTACGATCTTAAAAAAGAAATGCGGGAAATATTTTTATTTCTAATTTTGGCTGTGACAAATTTTGTTGGAAGTTTGGTATTGATTTTCACGTAATGAAAATTCGATAGGATATTTATTGACACTTTCGTGTCGTAAACAATTAAAAAAATTGGAATGCAAAAAAATATTGCGATTAAAAATTTACAATTAAATTAAATGTAACTGTCGCAACTAGAGAAATATGACAAAAAAAAGTATTGGTAATTTTATACTTGTATTTAACATTTGCTAAATGTCACAAGCTAAACGGAATATTATTAGTGACAATGCTTCAGTATATAACATAGTGACAAGCATGTATCTTAGATCGAAATACGAAAAAATAAAATTTATACTACAATATAATCAAAAAACATAATATAAAAACATATAATACAATACAATTTATAATAGTACATGTTTTAATTTCCAAGATATTAAAAAAACGGCATTATATAGAAGCTGTTATTTTTTTCGAATTGATCCCAAATCTTTGCTTTATCTTGATGTGAACTAAATTAAATGGCAAGTACTCCTTTTTATCTGATTACTCTGTATATCGATAAAAAGGCTTGACTTTTTGTGATCTTATATGTTTATTTATAGACTTTATATAGACTTTGTATAAAGTGCTATTGATAATGCAACATTATATACATAAAGTATCTTTTTCGAAAAAGAAATAAAGTATATTCCTCTAAAACTTTCTAAAATTACTACCAGAATGCAAATAAGAGTCAAACAATCAAATAATCGAGAATTAAATAATCAAACAATCGTGGCAAATTTCAACAGAAACTTTGCGTCTCACAGCACCACGAGCCTCTCGAGGAGACTTGATCCGATCGAAGGAACCAAGAGTCTCACAGTCGACGCAACTGTTGTTCGGTGTTTCACAGCGTACGAATCAGCGGCGACCAAACGCGTTCTCGGCTTCGTTGAGCAATGGATAGAATGGGAGAGAAGAGACGAGAGGAACGCAGAGAAGAGCGAAATAGAAAAAGAGAGAAAGACATGATGGAGGCGAAGGGCAGAGGCGAGACGGACGAGGGTCAGTCGGTGACAGAGAGACTAAAGGCTGAAGGCGCGCGTAGGGGACAGCGGGAGGAAAGGGGATGAGAGCGGGGTGAGGAAGGTAAGGGAGGGTGGGAGGGGGAGAGCCCGAGTGCCGGTTCTACGTTCATTCATAAAACGAAGGCGGAGAGCGACAAGGAACGAATTGTTAGTGGCACTCGCACAATCACCGGCTCGGCCAACGCGCTCGTCGTCGAGAGCAAGGGATATCTGTAGCGCTTCTCACTCGGTCGCCATTATTTAGACATGATATTATGCTACTCGCGATAAAAATTCATTCTTTTTATAGAGTTAATAAAAATAGGCAGTTCTCAAACACACTCTCGTGGATCCTCCTCCTCTTACTTTCAAAAGTATATCAAAATTTGTTCTAAATTATTTGCTAGAGGTTTGTTTTAAGAATAATAACATTTTATGTAAGTAGTAAAAATACAATTAAGAGATATCAATTTTAAATTAATATGTTGGAAACAAATATTTCTAGTACAAAAGCATTACTTCCGTAAAATTTTCGAATAACTTTAATTATAATTTTACTTGTACATTTCGTATATTTAATTATTTCGTAATTTTAATTAAATTAATTCATATATAACGGAATTTAGAAAATTATAGATTATTATAAAATATTATTGTAGATATCTGAGAAAAAAATGCATTACATAAAAATCGATTTTTCAATAGCATTTGTTGGGGATCAAAAATATTTGTTTTAAAACAAAAGTATGCAGCAAACACATATCTTGAATTTTTCCTACTTATGTTATTATCAGTCAGTGCTCGACTTACTTTTATGGATCTGTGATCAATAGGATAACCGCCCTTTCTGGTTGCAGGAGTTTCTTCGTAAAAATCTTGATCCTCCTCCACGTAATCGTACAGGGATTCCATATCCATTTTGACTGTATAAAAGAAATGATTTATTAATAACTTAATCGCAAGATATTTAAATATTAGAGTAAACGCGCAAGTAAAAAATGATAACGTTATCGCATGGATAAATGAAACGAAACATGGATAAGATTTTGGGGATTACATAATTCTTCGTGCTTAAATCACTTGACACGATGTCCCAATTATAATTTTACACCAGCTTCGTCGGCTTGGCACGATATTCTGATTCGCGAGGATACATTTATTTATCAACCGTTAAATAGTTCGCTTTTAGATTCGCGATTGATATCGTTCAGCATAGAATGATGCGTAATAATATAAGCGAAGCGAATGTTCTAACACTTTTAATGGGTATATAATTCGTCGTACAATTGTTCTCTAAATTTAACTTTAACGAACCGATTTTTAGATGATTCTGAAATCAATTAAAAAAAAAATTCGTCGATTATCCGTTAGAATTATTTTTTTCATATTTAATGTTATATATAATGTTATATATAATTTTATTATAGTTTTATTCAAGTCATAACTATAAAACTAAAATTGCTCAAAGTTGAGCAATTACCAAAAGACAATGTACAGTCAATGCAATGCAAAACACACAATGCAAATTTAATTACATAGTTTCAATGTTGGAACCTGTGCATAAATTTTTCTTTGCTAAAAGTTTTAATTCTAGATATCTTAAATGATTTATATCCAAAGATTACAAATATTTGTTAAACATGTAATATATTTTTATCTTATTTAATCCTCTATTAAAACCAATTTAAAAACATTAAAGAAACTTCCCAACCATGTTATTATCGATTACTCACATTTATTATTTTAATAAATCTTTATTGCAAAATCAATTTCGTACAATTCTATTTGCAAAGATTTAATAGAAGAGAATTATAATCGGGGAAGGGGAAGCTATTGTTTTTCGCTGGATGGGGCGCAGGAGGTATTCGAATCTCTGTCGCGACGAGGATCAGGTTACTCTGGCTGGAACTTCGGTCGCCAGATGGTAGGTGGAAAACCGTTCGGTTACTCTCTCACGACCCTTTACACCAAGAGTTTACACGCAGTTCTCTCTGAGATACCGTCTAACAATAAGTTCCGAAACGATAGAAAACGGAGCTTCTTTGAGGCCAGCACTTGTCGCGAATATGTTAAATAAATCTTCGTCTACTTATTAATCTAAAAAATGTCTAATTTATCATCCGTAACGAGAGATGATATTTGTAGTTTGTAAATTTATGAAGTAAGTTTTGTTTGTAAATTTATAAATAAAAAAAAAGATTATTTAATATAACTTTATGTGTCTTATATATTATTGTTTATAAGATTCATTTTGTTGATGTTTAAAATTTACAGCAAATATAATCTAAAAAAAAAAAAATATTATTTTAAAAACACTACAGATTGTATATGTGTATTATTAAAATTTGTGCGAGTAGTGAGCGCGATTTATGCGTGACACACGAAAGCTCATACACTGTACAATGATACGCACTTAGCTAAACATAAAATAAATATTTAACGGATCGATAGAGCTTATGTCATAAATTATCAGCATTCCTGCCGCGATATTCGATCAGCATTAATTAATTAAAGTGGAGTACATCAATTTTATGTATACAAGTACGAAAAATCTTTTATGATTATCTTTGTCCATGCGCGGCAGTGATTGATATTTTCATAAATGATAACGTCCTTTGACGAAATCATAATTTCGAGAATAATGTAATAACCTGTCACGTTAAATGAAAAAAGGGGAATGGATGGACAGTGTTTTAAAATCCTGGAATATCAGCGGAAATACAGACAATTAGGATTAGCATCGATAATTCTTCAATTGTGCGCCTAATCATGTTTGATCTAATACCAACGACCGTTTGAAGTGTACAATTTGTTGGGCACATTTCATTATGATTAGGCACATTTCACTCAGATACTTATCTGCATCAAAGAGAGATATCGCATAAATTTTAAATGAAAATTCGTAAAATTGCGAATTACCATCGATAATCACTGCTACTCTCAAGTATTAAAAAGATTTTACGTGTAAATAAATGCAAAAGAAGTGAAATTATCGGGTGTAATTGAAATTTAAAACGTTATTTCATTAATTTATCAATAATTAACAATTAATTATTATTGTAATAATATACTGCAAAAAAAACTATTTAAATTATCTATTTATAATCTATTTATGTTACTGTTTTCTTAAATAATATTATATATAATAACATTTATTATATAAAATGTTATATTTATATTATAAATATTATATAATTATATTATGTAAAATAATTATATAATTACATATAAATTTTATAATCTTATGTGTGTTTTAAAAAAACAGATTTAACTCGACATATTTCAGCTTTTGCATAATTTATTATATATTTATATTATTTATCAATGCTTTTACCATTTGCGCATTATTATCAATCTATCGATTCTATTTATTTATCAACAGAATTAAGTACCGAGATAGTTCAAAGCGGATTTACGTAACCAATAATTACATAAATATAGTCTGATAATATATTTTTTATTACAACTTTTTTTAACGTGAAGATTAACAAAAGTTGTAAGTGTTAATAGATAATATTGGGAACCTAGAATTCTGAATCTTTCAAAGTATTCTATTAAGATGCTTGGAAATATCGTTCAGTCTATGTCTACTGTCTACAATCTACCTGTATTTCGGCGAATGGGACTAAAAAGTTTCGAGAAAAGAGATTATTTGAGATAAATAGGCTAAAATGGCAGTCAAAATTTTGTGTTTCAATTCTTGTGCGGTCAATCATGACGTAGGCATAAA
The DNA here is from genome assembly GCF_021464435.1 of Cataglyphis hispanica. Classification (NCBI taxonomy): domain Eukaryota; kingdom Metazoa; phylum Arthropoda; class Insecta; order Hymenoptera; family Formicidae; genus Cataglyphis; species Cataglyphis hispanica. Next base: position 11,377,606 of record NC_065957.1, on the reverse strand, counting down.
CTCAGTATGCGGTCGACTGAGGCACAGTCATTCTTATACTAACCATCCAATTCCAACTTTTATCCATGAGAAAATATATAGTTAAAAACGATCTAGAAATTTATTCAATTACGTATTTAAGATGCTTCTTTTCTTCTTTTTTAAAAAATTAATAAAAAAATACGGAGAAAACGTATTTTTATTAGAATTTTTGAAGTACTTAACTCTCTTATATTTTTTCTAATTCCAGAATCAAGTAGACAATATTGTCTCGCATAGTATCTAAAAAAAATTTTTATTACAGTATTTGATCTTTGATTGAGTTATTAGCAAATCGAATTATTACTTGTGTATTCAAATATTTTTAATTAAAATTATATATTCTAGTGTTATATACGTTATAAAATTGATTAAAAGTTATATAATATACCCAATATGATATACATTGATTATTATAAAATCATACACGTTCTAGTAATAACAACAACAAGGTACAATGTTTTTGAGATTCAAGTAACAAGGTAACAAACTATATTAATATCGTGTTCAACATGTAATCCGCCCATCGTAAAAGTAGAGTGTCTATTGTCTTAAGCTTAATGAAAGCAACGTAATATCTGTCTTGAGGGGGCCGTTATTGGGTTTCCAGATGCGGGCAGGCAAACTTTCCATATCGTATCTGGTGCGTACGCACCCGTATGCCAAACTCAACATAGCTGATGGTCCGCGGAGAAAAAAATCATGATGAATCATCGTTGACTTTGGACGAATCGCAAATAGGCTCTAGATCACTCACTTGCAAATTAACCTTCTCCGAAATTAATTTCGGTAAGTAGGCCCCTAAGCATTAATGTGCCAGAGCATTAAGAACTTAAGGTTTTATAATTATAATTTTATTATTATAATTTTATTATTATAATTTTAGTAATGGCAATTCAACACATATTTCTTCCAAAAAATTTTTCTAATTTGAAATATTTAACAAAAATGTGTAATTTTGTCAACTATAATTATTCGCAGCTTTGAATATCTGGAGAACAAAGTATTGAATTGTCACATAAATTCATAAAATAATAGATATTTGAGCTATGCGACTAACTTTCAGGAAAGAACTCTCGGATCTTTCATCGAGCAACACTGATCGTCGTTCTTGTTTCGGACCAGTCAAGCGTCGTGACATTTCTTGCGGAGCGTACTCCCCCTTTGTCACCGTTCGTCATCTTTGGCAAACGGTAAGAAAAAGGAGAGAAACATGGAAAGGGGAGAAGAAAAAGAGGCAAAAGAGAAAGACAGAAAGAAATGATGGGATAAAAGGAGACAGATGATATACAGGTCGCGACGTTGCCGTCTTTGCGGTCTGAGCCCCGAGAAATTGTACAAAAAACCTTCGACCAACTCTCATGCAGACCATTCCACTTCTCTTTTTCTTTCATTTCCAAGGCTTCGGCTTATTTAAATCATTTTTATCGCCGGCAATAAAAGAGCGGTGCTTTTAAATGATGAGTATACAAGTTTTCTCATATGTTGCAATAAATACGCATTAAATACCATAATAACCAGAGCAAATGTTCGGAAACAAGTTTAGAAAAGACCAAGGAATTGATCAAACTTCAATTCAATTTATCTAATAGTTATAGAACTTGTTTAAAAATGTAATGACGATAAATTCATCTCGTGAAGGGAGATAAAGAATTTTGGAGCGAGACCTTTCACACAAAGTTCAAAGTTGTTGTCCCCCGAGTTGTTTTTGTATAAGATTTATGTTCTTATTATGATTTGTTTTGCTTATTACGATTTTCCTCAAATCTAATAACCAAAAGAAATTTTCCCAGCCGGATTTTCCTTAACTATTTTAAATTGACCTTTCGCGTAGTGATAACCTCGCACAGCGAGGTGACATCATATTGCCTTTCCGTTATCAAAGTCGGTTTCATTGTTATTTTGCGATAAGGCTATTTCAGCATTTCTTTTTTTCCATATTACAGTCGCGAGAGACTTGTAAGATAAACTTTTATGCGGGATAACAAACGTAACACATGCCGATCGAGAAATAAAACATACATACGTCCAAGGACTGATGGCTGACGACAGCTAAATGTATTATTTCATCTTTTCCCTATTTTTATGGCATACAAGAACGAACGATTATTTATAGCATAATTATTTATCGATAATTTTATATAGCTTACTTTATATTTTTCTATAACAAAACAACTTTTACTAAAAGGTTAAAATTGTTTGTTTCAGTTATATATTTTGATTTTAGGAAATACAAGGGAGTATAAAAAACACATCTTTTTATGAAGTTCAAATTCGAGATAAATGTCAACAAATGACAAGTGATGATCATATAAATTTCCATCTTTCTACTTTTATATATTTCTTCAATATGTCTTTATGTATTATAATTGTGCGCGCGCGCGCGCGCGCGCACACACACATACATGGATAAGAAAGGCGGTTATTTGAAAACAGAAAAGAACGTACCTATTCTTATATTTTTGAGACGGCGTTTCGTTAAAATACTGTCATGCACGCGACCTGTCTCGGCGCAAACTTCTTTTTCGCCGTGATATTCGTGGAACCTTTTTTTCTTACGCAGTAACGCGTAACTCGGCGAAGCCGAGTCGAGAAATAAGCACTAGTGTCAGCTTTATACGGAGCGGAGTCAAAACTCCGCCGCCCTCTCTCGATCATAGGAATTCCGTTCTTCTTTATGATGCATTCATACGGAGCTCGGAGCGCGAAAATAAACGTTACGAACATAGCAACGAACGCTAAAATCAGTGACACGCGTCTGACGTTGGAGAGCTCGGCTAATCGTAAGGGGGAGGAAAAGAAAAAGAAAAGAAAAGAAAAGAAAAAAAAAACAAGAAAAAAAAAGAAAAAAACATTGCAACAAACGAAAGTGTTGAATTCCCTCGGCGCTCTTTTCCACTCACCTGCTATGCGTCCCGCCGTTAACCGACTTCCCAGAAGTTTATCGGTGATAATTTCCAGCCGGTCCGATCGCGCGCACCAGGGAACACCATGCAAAAACGCGACACAAAGCGGGAATCACGTATACGACTATGAGGCGCACGCACATCGGCAGCAGCACTAACGCAACGACGCGGTGCACGAGACCGTATACACAATACAGATTACAAAAGTATTATGGCCGAGTTCCGCGGCCGACGTTTCATGAATGAAACTGAACGCGCTACTAATCTCGCGTCGTAATTTCGGTCCCGCGGCCAATGGCTTGCGAACGGACGTACGGCCATAGACTTGTGCTGTGTATGAGATAGTTCCGGCAGGTGGCGACTGTTCGTCACGAACTACGGCGTTGTATAGACGAGCCACGCGATTGGTTATCTTACGTTGGGAATTGATATTTATTCGACGCGTATCCCGTTAGCGATAAAAGTTCTGGCAATACAAACTAGCTATGCTCAAAAAGATTATGAGAATTATATTTCTGAGAGAGAGAGAGAGAGACATTAGTTCTTGTTTTATTTCTATCTAGAATTCTACGAAATGTCAATTCGCGTTAGAGATTGTTCTTGATTGACAATGAAATCTACCAATCAGAATCCATCAATCGGAAGATTCTTCATTCGCGACTATCGGTGTTTATTGGATTGTAGAGAAAAAGGCGGGATGCGACCAGCAGAGGAGCAAACAATTAAACAATCTGTACAAACACATTGCAAACAGCTGTTCGCAGCTTCTAAAATCTTTATTGATGTTATTTTAATAAGTTTATTACTATTTATTCAGTATATATTGTTAAACAAGTATCAATTTTATTGATTCATTGTGTATTTTCGAAATGGAAGTTTTGCAAAACACAGGAGCTTTTCGACCTCCTAAAGCAAATAACAAAAATACAAATCAAGAGGCCAGTAATTCGGGGTATAATAATCTTTTAAATTGTATCGTGCGCATTTATTTGATTACATTTTCTTTTAATCTTTAAACATTTCAGGGAAAATGCATTAGGAAGATTGCTTGAAATCAAAGAAGACATTAAAATCGACTCTGCATATGGATTTCGTAGAGTCACTGATTCAAAAGAGAGAATAGGATTTCTGCTTAACATGCACGCGGTAAGAAAATTTGAAAAAAAATTTTGATATATAATCTTGTGCTTAATTGTGATATATTGTGCTTCTTTGCACAGACTGAAATTGTAGAAGATGATAAGCGTCTACTGAGTGGTGTAGATTACTATTTCATAGAGGAAGATGCTACCAGATTTAAAGTGTCATTACCATATTCGCCATATTTTTACATTTTATGTCGTAAAGATACCTTCCATGAAGTTTCTACATTTTTATCTAAAAAGTACATGGGACTTTTGACAAAAATTGAAACTACTTACAAAGAAGATCTTGATTTAGTAAGATGTATATTTAATCAATGCATAATTGAAAGGATACTTTTTTTTTAGAAAAATATAACTTTGTTTCTTTCATTTGTTTTCGTTCTTGAATTTTAGGCTAATCATTTGATTGGTTTAAAACAAAAATATTTGAAGCTTTCTTTTGCAAATACTGTTGATTTAACAAAAGTTAAGCGAGATATTATGCGTGTTGTTAAAATTAATAAAGAACGAGAAAAAAGTAATACTTACTATACAGACATGCTAGCAACTACATTGCAGCCAAATGAACAAGATAATAAACAAACTTCAGATCACATGGAAAATATTCTTGATATTAGGTAGCTACATATACTTTTCCTGTTTCTTTTTTCTTTTTTGTCAATATTTATTTTTTAATTTTTTTTTTTTTTTGTTAATATTTTTTAACTTTGTTTCTTAAAATTTATGTCAAAATTTTGTCATGTTATATAATTTAAATTTGATTTTCTATACAGAGAATATGATGTACCTCATCATGTTCGAGTATCTATAGATGCTAACATCTTTTGTGGAACTTGGTATTCTGTAAAAACCAGAGGAAGTGACCCACCTATAATTCTGCGAAAGGAGGATATGATTGAACCACCTGAACCCATTGTATTAGCATATGATATCGAAACTACAAAGTTGCCACTGAAATTTCCAGATGCCAGTATAGATCAGATAATGATGATATCGTATATGATAGATGGGCAGGTAATATATTTTTTATGATTAAAATAAATAACTCTTATAAGTTATTTATCCTTTTTTTAATTAAAAAGAAAATGTGTAAATTATTTTTTTTTCTTTTGAGAATAATTTATATGAAATATATTTATTCTAGGGATACTTGATAACAAATAGAGAACTAGTGTCAGCAGATATACGAAATTTCGAGTATACACCAAAACCAGAATTTGAAGGTCCCTTCACAGTATTTAATGAGCCTAATGAGAAAGCAACAATAACAAGATTTTTCGATCATATTAATGAAATACGACCACATATATTTGTAACGTACAATGGTGATTTCTTTGATTGGCCATTTGTTGAAGCGCGAGCGGCTATACATAACATGGATATGAAAGAGAGAATTGGTTTCTCTAAAAATCGTGAGGGAGTTTATGTCAATAGAGCTGCTATGCATATGGATTGCTTATGGTAAATATTTTGAAAAATATATATATTACTATACAATTATTACTGAAAATATTTTTATCATGGAATATTTTTTGTGCCTAAAGTTGGGTGAGACGTGATTCTTACCTGCCAGTGGGTTCTCAGAATTTAAAAGCTGTTGCTAAAGCTAAATTGAGATACGATCCGGTGGAACTCGATCCGGAAGATATGTGCAGATTAGCATCGGAAGAACCAGAAGTACTCGCGAATTATTCCGTTTCTGATGCTGTAGCAACATTTTATCTCTATCAAAAGTACATTCATCCATTCATATTTGCGTTATGCACTATTATTCCTATGGAACCTGATGAAGTAAGGAAAATATATATTGCAATGTAATATAGTTTTGTTAAAAAAATCTATATTTCGATTTATTTCTAGGTGCTCAGAAAGGGATCTGGTACACTATGTGAATCACTTCTTATGGTACAGGCTTTTAAAGCTAATATTATATTTCCTAATAAACAAGAAACTGAATTAAATAAACTAACAAAAGATGGCCATTTATTGGATCAAGAAACTTATGTGGGTGGACATGTGGAAGCCTTGGAGTCTGGTGTTTTCAGAGCTGATATTCCTTGCCGTTTCAAAATTATTCCAAATGCCGTAAATGAATTAATCAACGGGGTAGAGAATGCCTTAAAACATACAATACAAGAAGAAGAAAAAGTACCTATTGAAATGGTTACAAATTTTGATGAGATAGTAGATGAAGTTAAAGGAAAATTGGGAGAGCTTCGAGATCAACCTTTGAGATTAGAAAATCCTGTGATTTATCACTTAGACGTTGGTGCTATGTATCCAAACATTATTTTGACTAACAGATTGCAACCTTCTGCGGTAGTAAATGAAATGGATTGCGCAGTGTGTGATTATAACAAACCTGACGCTCTTTGCCAAAGAAAAATGAAATGGATGTGGAGAGGCGAATATTGTAAGTTTGAGTATAAAATATCATCATATAAAACATTTCTATATATGTTATTATTTTCAAAATTATTACTTTTTTTTCTCTCAACTTGAGAAACATGTAATTGGATTGTTTATAATTAATTATTTTAACTATTAATTAATTTCAGTGGCTGCAAGTTTGGGTGAATATCAAAGAATAAAACAACAATTGGAGACTGAAAGATTTCCACCACAATTCCCTGGTGGTTCCAAAAGAGCATTCCATGAATTAACCATGAAAGAACAAGCTACATTTCAAAAGAACAGGCTTACCGAATATTGCAGAAAGGCTTATAAAAAAGTCAAAATTAGTAGACTGGAAGAGAGAACACAAACAATCTGTCAAAAAGAGAATTCGTTTTATGTAGACACTGTGAGAGCATTCAGAGACAGAAGATATGAATATAAAGCGTTGACTAAAGTTGCTAAGCGACAAGTAGCAGCGGCAATCGCGAAAGAAGATGCGGCTGAGATAAAATCTGCCAAGAATAGAGAAGTTTTATACGATTCTCTTCAACTCGCCCACAAATGTATCCTGAATTCTTTCTATGGCTACGTTATGAGAAAGGGGTAAGAAAGAAAAAAAGAGAAAGTTAAAATATATAATATTAAACCAAAATAATTTATACATATATAATGTTGCACTCTATATTTTTTACCAATTTTATCATATTCTCATTAAATTATTATTATTATTATTATTTAAATCAAACTAAAATTTTAATTTTAACATTATTGCAGGGCCCGATGGCATAGCATGGAAATGGGTGGCATTGTATGTTACACAGGAGCTCATATTATCATGAAAGCTAGAGAAATTATAGAACAGATCGGTCGTCCATTGGAATTAGATACTGATGGTATATGGTGCATATTACCTGCATCTTTTCCAGACTCCATTGTAGTTCACACTACATACGAAAAGAAGCCGAAATTTACAATCTCTTATCCAAATGCGGTTCTCAATTTCATGGTAAAAGTAAGTATAACTGAATGATATTGTGATTACTTCCCTTTCTTTTAATCAATATGCCGATTTTTCATACAGGATCAGTTTACCAATGAAGTATACCATGACCTTGTGGATAAAGACAATTTAACGTATGAAATTAGAAATGAGAATTCGATATTTTTTGAAGTCGACGGCCCATATCTAGCCATGGTGTTGCCCGCTGCCAAGGAAGAAGGAAAAAAGTTGAAGAAACGATACGCGGTTTTTAATTTCGACGGTTCGCTGGCCGAACTAAAAGGATTCGAGGTAAAGAGAAGAGGAGAGCTGCAACTGATCAAAATTTTTCAAGCTTCAGTTTTCGAGTCTTTCTTAAAAGGTAACACGTTGGAAGAATGTTACGCCTCGGTCGCGAAGGACGCGGATTATTGGCTCGATTTACTCTATAGTAAGTGTGTGAATATGCCCGATTCTGAATTATTCGAGCTCATATCCGAAAACAAATCTATGTCACGTAAATTGGAAGAGTACGGTGCGCAAAAGTCCACGTCAATTTCTACAGCGAAAAGACTAGCTGAATTCTTAGGGGACGAAATGGTTAAAGATGCGGGGTTAGCATGTAGATATATTATAGCGAATAAACCGCAAAGCGCACCAGTTACTGAGCGCGCGATACCGTTGGCCATCTTCCAATCGGAACCGGCTGTCCGTAGACATTATTTGAAAAAATGGTTGAAAGATCCAACTTTATATAGTGATGATATAAGGGACATCTTGGACTGGAATTATTACATCGAACGACTCGGGAGTGCCATCCAAAAAATAATCACTATTCCAGCGGCGATGCAAGGCTTAGCTAATCCAGTCCCGCGAGTGCAACATCCGCCTTGGTTACATAAGAAAGTAACGGAGAAGAATACATCTGATCGTCAAAGAAAGATCACAGACATATTTACTGTAACAGCTAAGACTGCGAGTTTTCAACAGACTGCCGACAGTGTTGAAGAAACTCGTGATATCGAGGATCTCGCAGGACCATCAACTAGTTCCAAGACTTTGTCAGTCTCGGTCGTTAATAAAAGGAAACGACAGCATATCGAGGAGGACGAAGTAATCACGGCCAGAAGTTGGAAAGAAGCTTTAGGTTCACCTCCTTCTATGGGAAAAACAAAAGAAGAGAGAATCAAATGGTTGGAGTTTCATAAGAAAAAATGGGCCTATCAGGCCAAACAGAGGCATCAACATCGGCAGAAGAGAAGCAAGACAAATGAGAATGATGGAATCACTTGGGGAGTTATACGAAACACGAATACGTCTACTATAACCGGCTTCTTAAGACGCGCTCAAAGAAAATTATTGGAAACTCCTTGGCAAATTGTTCAACTGTCGGAGACAGGTGAACCCGGCATGTTTCGATTATGGATACTGGTCGATACGCAATTGCATCAAGTGCGTCTTGTAGTACCCCGCGTATTCTATGTAAACACCCGTAAAGCAAGACCGGATCCGGGGCCAAACGAACTCTGGAAGAAGAGCTTCAAATCGTTACCACGTTCTCGACCGGTATATAACTTGTACCGATATTCTCTGCCGGAATCTCTGTTTCAGGAGCACAGTCGGGAACTTCTGGAGGACTTGAGTAAACCAGAAATTGAAGGGATTTACGAAACGCAAATGTCGTTAGAATTTCGGGCTATATTGCAGTTGGGATGCGTGTGCATGATCGATTCACGTGCCGCTCGTAAAATGGCAGACGGAGCCGATACTTTCACATTGGATCAATTAGAATTCAAGAGCATCGCCTTTCAGCCTTACCTCAAGCAAACCGAATCAATTAACTATATATTTCTATATCATCATTGGAGTTCAAACCATCAAAGAGCACTGTGGGGTTTATTTTTAAGCGCTAGTAAGAGAGGTCACATATTCATTTTGGATTCGGTCGCTGCTTCCAATCAGCTGCCAAACCTGAGTATATTGTATACGCAGGAACGTAAAGCAACGTTGGAGAAGATCGGCGAGGACAATGTAAATAGATTGCCTAAAACTATGCAATTTGTGGTTCAAGTCGAAACAAACTTTCAACAAGTATGCCGTACATTGCAAGCGGCTTTGACGACGTATAAAAACGAAGGTCATAGTGCTACGATCATCATCAATCAAACCGCCCTCGATAAGACAGTGTTGACTACCGAGATGCCGCTGCTCAATGAATTTCCTCTTGTCAATACACACGTGCGTGACGTGGAAAATCTGTACGGCACACTAGAATGGCAGAAGATAGGCGCAAAGATGATGATCAGGCATTATTTGAAAAGTCAACAAATTGTTGAGCTAATGGCAGAACAATGTCGTTTCTTTCACGCGCCTATCGGCAACATACCCGTGGATCCTACTCTCTTTGGCGCAGATCTATTCTACGCCAGACACTTGCATAGAAATAACTTTGTACTGTGGTGCTCACCCACGGAGAAACCCGATTTAGGTGGCAGCGAAAACGACGACAATAGATTACTGACAGATTTCGAGGAAAGCTCGAGCTGCGCCGCAAATAATCCGGGCACATATTCCAGTGTTTGCATCCAGCTAGATGTGGAAAGTCTAGCGGTCAACGCGTTGCTGCAGTACCATCATATTCATGACATAGACGGAACCAGTACCTTTGTGGCATTTCACAATCAACAACGTCCGTCCGTTCAGGTCAGCGACACATAGCTCCTAAACTATTTTTAAATTAACGAGATAGAATCTTTCGAGAACTTTTGCAGCATGTATACTTTTTGATTCGCAATATTGTGATATTTGCACATTCTACAGGATATGGCAACGGGTGATGCTGCTGCGATTATTCCCAGCTACGATGAAATCACCCTTTGCAATCCGGCGTTTAAGACGTTGCGAAGCATGGTGAACGCATGGCTGATCGAAGTTTCTGTTTATAAGAATATATTTGCGGATTATCAACTTATTCATTTTTATCGGTACGCTTTTTATTTGCGCTATTTATATATTATTGATTATGTTAATACTATTTTCTGTTATATAAATATATATGTGTATACATTTGTGCGATTTCAGATGGCTAAGATCTTCGAGTGCTTTGCTTTACGATCCTGCTCTACGCCGTACTCTGCATACTTATATGAAAAAATTATACATACAATTAATAGCAGAATTCAGAACATTAGGCTGTATTATAGTATTTGCAAACTTTAACAAAATTATCGTGTGCACAAAGAAGAGATCCGTAGCCGATGCTTTAGGCTACATGGAATTTGTTGTTCAAACCATACGAAATAAGGAGTTATTCCATAGTATCGAAATTACATACGATCAATGCTGGGAATATCTGATATGGCTTGATTTGGTATGTTATTTGTATGATACTAAGATTGATTTTATTCTAAAAATTTATTTGAATTATATTTTTTTGTTTATTTCACATTCACCACTTATCACAACTGTCATGATAATATAAATTCAATTATATATAATTTATTGAACAGCACAATCATGCTGGTGTTAAAGGGCAGTTATCAAAAGATGATACAAGAGACAATGAGAGTGCCGAAAATGACGATGATGATGATACGGTAAATATTTTATAAATTTTTTTAGAAATTGTGCTGATATATTTTTTTATTTAATAATATTCTATTGTTGAATTATTTATTTGTAATTGAATGATTTTTATTTAGCCTCAAATAGTCATGAGTTGGAGCTTGATAGAATGCTTACCTAAAGAATCAGGTTGTCAAGCAAGTTTCAATGCTGTAATAGCAGGATATATAAATATGATATATCGATGTATAATTGAAAATGAAACCAATAATACTATAAGGCCTAGAAGAAGATACAGTCAAAGTCAGTCTTTTATAGCACCGCTTGGTTTAGGTGCATTGGAAAGTACAGCCGAATACGCGAAAAAATTAATATCAGGCGAAATGTCTCAAAGATTGTTCAAGTGTGTATAGATTTATATTATTTATAGTTTTTGTAATAAAATCTAATTAGGCAGATTAATAATTCCAATTTACTGTTTTCAGAATAACGCAAAAGATACATCGGAATTTACCCGAGAAAACATTAACTCTCGAAGAATATCCTAATCTGGATATGAATGGAAAAGAAAGTATAAAAATTAATCCTGCCCTCGAATTAATTAAAGCAGTATGTAAAGTAAGAATATTATTGTTGTGCATTTATTAAATTTAGTTTTTTAAACAATCAAGATGATTGTTTGAAAAATTAGAATAGAATAAAAATTCTAAAATTGTCTATTTTTAAAAATTTCAGGTTTTATCTCTGGACAAAGAATTGGAACACGAGGTTTATAACTTGAAGACGAATCTATTACGACTGATTGGAGTCGGCAGTCATAGTGATAATGTTGAATGGAAAGAACCATGTATTTCTCTCATTTTACCAGAAGTTATATGTAAAGCATGTAACCACACGAGGGATGTTGATCTCTGCAGAGATCAACATTACACAATTGAAAATAACAGGTAAATGTCAGATATTCAATTAATTAAGATAAAAATAACCTCATATTATTATTATTATAGACACATGTGGAAATGTCCTATCTGTGATACTTCTTATGACAATACAGAAATAGAATTTTTATTAATTGATAAACTAAACCGCAAAAGTATGGGTTACGTATTACAAGATCTACAATGTCGAAAGTGTAAGGAAATCAAGCAAGAAAATATGAACATATTATGCTCTTGCTCAGGCGAGTATGATAACTTAATTGCGCGTGACGAAGTTAAAATGCTTGTAAATATATGCAAATCTGTGGCCAGCAAATGTAAAATGAATATTTTAGCAGAGATAGTAGATAACACAAAACTTTTTATTGGTTAAAAATCAAGTCAAAAATAGTTTTTGTTTTATACAATTAAATTAATTTTTTTACTCGCTATGGATTATTCAGGTTTACAAAAAGAAAATAATTCAGCTCTAATAGTATATTTATTTTTGCAATGAATTATTTAATATTTAATGGTTTAACCATTGATACACGAATATTCTATAATATATATTAACATATTTACTTTTTGTCAAGACCAAGATCCACAGATGGCTCTAAAACATAAAGCATAATGCCTGTTACATTATCTCAACTATATGTACATATGTTCATGTAATATTTATGTAAAAAATACACTATTTTTGTAATAGCTCTTGAATGTAAAAATAACATATCTATTTGATAGACATAAAATGCCAAAATTGCATACCTTCAAATTTGAATTGAGGAAATTGTGTCATATCTATTCCTTTACCACCACCATACTGCACATTCAGTTTTTCTAGTTCAGACTGTTGTTCACTTATTATTTCTGGACTAGGATCAACTAATTTTCCATTTCTTAAATCAAAAATAAAATTCTTTATATTATAAAACTTATATACATAATTCTATTTTCTTATATACATAGTTCTATTTTCATCATTTTTTTTCCTATATATAATGTAATATGTAATAATAATTATAAAAATAGCTGCATTAAGTTAAATATTTTTACATTAATGTAATAGATTAATATTTGAATCCAATTAACTTATTCCATTATCAAATTTAACTTTTTATTTTATTTTTAAAATTACTATATATAATAACCAAAAGTAAATGCACTTACACGCTTTTTGACCTGTATTCCCTGAGTTTGTCAAGAAAGAGCTGTTGTATGGGATCAGTTGCTTTTTGCAATGCAGGAATATTAGTACTAATATTACGCTTAACAGTTTTTGGCAAATTAGCGAGACGTGACCTCAACATGGTTGTCTGGAAAAGAGATACCATACAATTTTTTCTTTTTTTTTTTTTTTACAAAGAATTTGTGTGTGTGTGTGTGTGTGTGTGTGTGTGTATCTTCAATTATCAATATTTTTTTTTCTTTATACAATAAGTACAAATTATTGAAGTAACATTCTAATTATATGTATCAAAAAAAGAATTTTCAAATTGTATATTTTACAGTAAATATCGAATTTATAATGCTTATAAAAATTAATCGTTTATTAAATTTTTCTTACGTAATAAATACGAAATGACATTTATTAAGGTTAGATTCGTTTTAGAATGAATTGAATTTAAATGCGTCAATGAAGTACAAACTGATTAATTCACAAAGAAATTAACTGTAATAACACAATATTATGAAGATTTCATATTATATTAATAATATCGATAAATAATTACTTTTTTTTAACTTCTACAGGGACGAGTCAATGAATTTTCTTCTCGACTACACAAAATTATAGAATGTAAAGATTCTAGATGCGCAAATCGGCCTCTTTTCATTCTGATTGGTCGATCAAACGTTCCGTCGATTCTTGTCCAAAAATAATCCTGACATTTGCTAGGATTTTTTGCAAAGAAAAGGTTGACAGTACTGCTGGTGCGACAATATGTCGCGGGCAGGATTTCCGGTTGCGGAAGCTGTGGAAGATCTCTGTCGTGTCGCGTCGAGAGGTCTATTTATTGATGCACGACAAATTTGATCGAATAACGAAATGACAGAAGTGGACGTAGTGGTGCTGGACGATCCCGTCCCGAAGGAGGAGGTGGCGCATTTCCAGGCGCCGGCGATCCAGCACAATCCGGACGGTTGGGGCCCGTGCGAGCTGCCGGACCAATTTAAGGACATTCCTTATCAGCCATTTTCGAAGGGCGACAGGTTGGGCAAGGTGAGCATGTGCGAAGTGTGTTCAGGTCTCGTTATCTTTTTTTATTATAAACAACCTCATTTATGTCTCTCATTGTTGTAGATCTCCGACTGGACAACGCCGGCTTTCCAGGACAAGAAGTTCCCAAGTACGTATCTCGTCTCTCTTCTGATTGAGGTTCTCTTAACCTCAAAAATTCGAAACTCTCAAGGATTTGAGAACAGATGATTGGCATTTTTGCATTGCATATGTTGAGTTCGATTAATAATGAAAGGCTTTTATATGATTAAATTTAAACAAAACTGTTGATGAATTCTAGGATGAAAGGTTTTGACAAATGTATATCATGCTCGATGTATTATATTAAATTATAATGGTTATAATTTTTTTTACATTTTATTTAAATACAAAATTGAATTAAAGTATGCAAGATATGCATATGATTAGATGGTAATATGCATAATGTAATATTTTTTGAATAGTATATCATAATATTATAACTTGATTTCTTAAATTATATTTGCAATATTCAAGATACACTTTCATATAGGATATCGTCAATGATATATGATTTAGTTATTGATTTTTTTAATAGATCCATTTTTGTTTCATTTTGTTATCTGAAGAGAGGTACTTTTGTAACTTTTTATTTTATTGATATTATGTTGTATTAAAAGATTATAAGAATATCATAAAGATCTTTTCTTGAACAAAATGTTTATCAACTTAATATATCTGTATATCATTCTAATATAGTTTATTTATAAAAAATAGAATCACAAAAATTGTATGTAACAATCAAAGTATTGCTTATCTTCTTCATGCTACATATGGAGAATTAAGGATATATCAGATATATCATAGTTGTATGTATTAATGGCATATTTTTCAGATAAATATACATCGCAATTTGGTTCTGGCAGTCAATATGCTTATTACCACGACGAAGACGAGACTACTTTTCACTTGGTGGATACCACACGTGTGCAGAAACCGCCATATCAACGTGGCCGTTTTCGTCACAATCAGCGCAACTTACGCGGTCGTGGCGGACAACGCGGTGGGTTGAGTCAAATGCAACAGCTAGGAAAACTCAAGTTGCGAGAACGAGAGCGTAAGGGACAAGCAAAACGTTGGGGTAGACAGCAAGGTTTGCGTAATCACAAGAATCAACCGCCCATCAAGATTCGAGACGCTTCCGTGACAGTGCGACCCGATTGGATTACCATCGAGGAGATGGACTTCCCGCGATTGGCCAAGCTCTCCTTGCCTAATGTGAAAGATGGCGAGGATATATTGTGCTGCGGCTCGCTCGAATATTATGACAAGACGTATGACCGCGTGAATGTCAAGAGCGAAAAACCGCTGCAGAGAATCGATCGTATTTTCCATACGGTCACGACTACTGACGACCCTATCATCCGTAAGCTGTCAAAAACGGAGGGCAACGTATATGCCACCGACGCGATTCTGGCTACTATCATGTGTTGCACGCGCAGCAATTATTCGTGGGACATCGTCATCGAGAAGATTGGCGACAAACTGTTCTTCGACAAGCGTGACAACACCGAATTTGATCTGTTGACTGTGAACGAAACAAGCGTTGAGCCGCCGCAGGATGACGGCAATTCGTTGAATTCTCCGAGGAATCTCGCACTCGAGGCGACTTTCATTAATCATAATTTCTCGCAGCAGGTGCTCAAGTCAAACGAGCCACGCTACAAGTTCGAGGAGGGCAATCCATTCATTTCGGAAGAGGAGGAAAGCGATGTGGCAAGCGTAGCTTATCGTTATCGCAAATGGGATCTTAACAACGGCATCGTGTTGGTCGCCCGATGCGAGCACGACGCCGTGATGCAAGGCCCCAACAACGAGAATCAATTTTTAACAATCAAGGCGTTGAACGAATGGGATTCGAAACTGGCTAATGGAGTCGAATGGCGTCAGAAATTGGATACCCAGCGCGGCGCGGTTTTAGCCAACGAATTACGCAACAACGCCTGCAAACTCGCCAAGTGGACGGTTCAGGCGTTACTCGCTGGTTCGGATCAGCTGAAATTTGGATACGTATCGCGCGCTATAGTACGAGATTCTAGCAAGCACGTGATTCTCGGTACGCAGCAGTACAAACCGAACGAGTTTGCAACGCAGATCAACCTGAACATGGACAACGCATGGGGTATTTTGAGATGTATCATTGACATTTGCATGAAACAGAAGGACGGCAAGTATTTGATAATGAAGGATCCGAATAAGCCTATGATTCGATTATATGATATTCCTGATAATACCTTCGAGAGCGAGGGTGAGGAGGATGAGGACGACGACGAGCCTGTTAATGACGCATTTCAAAGTTAACAGCAACAACGCTAATTATACGCCTATCGTTGATAATCGTGCGATTGACCGGCGCTTTTACCCGAATCTTTGTAGAAATACAGGAGAATATTCTTACGAAGAAATAAATGAGGAGATTTAAACACATATTGATGTATATTTAATGCGAAACTTTATTATTCAAATCTTGATCAAATTAATATTGAATCAATTTCATATTTCAGGATATTTTTTTCAATAGACATTCGATATACATGAGAATTTATATAATTTACAGCATATTTCAATATATATATATATATATATATATATATATATATATATATATATATATATATATATATTGTTTAATATTCAACATAATGTAAATTTATTACATATGTAATACTACTATAAAGAAAGACTCCAAAATTTTAAAAGGAAATTTGTATCAATTTCGTATTTATCAAATTTTGAGAAAAATATGCATGCTAGTGCCAAGAGAGAATATTTGCCAAAAAATATCGTATACAATTTGAATGACATGATCACAAAATTTTATCGAAGAATATTTGATAAAATTATTTAGAATAACACTATTGAGAAAAATAGCTTTTATATTTCTCTATTTAATAATAATCAAAATAATAAAATTAAATAATAAAATTTCATTAAATTAACAAAGCATATTTGTTTTGTTTAAATAATATTTTAATTAATTGTTATAACCGTTGAATTATAATATAAATGTTGATATAAATAAATAGTTTATTATTAAAATTTTAGAAATTTAAATATATACATATTTTCATTATATTTATTACATACATAGAGAATTATCTTTATTCATTGGCATTTTTTAGAAAAATTATGAAGAAATTCAAATCTCTACTTGAGGATCCAATTCTTTGATGACGTATCTTAATTTACGTATGGCAGCATCTACCATCGAATCATCAATATCATAATGAAGTACCATTCTGACCAAAGTTTCCGTCAAAGCCAAGCATCTAATTATAATCTTGTCATCTTTGGAATTGGAATTGTTTACTTG
Organism: Cataglyphis hispanica; assembly: GCF_021464435.1. Lineage (NCBI taxonomy): Eukaryota > Metazoa > Arthropoda > Insecta > Hymenoptera > Formicidae > Cataglyphis > Cataglyphis hispanica. Next base: position 11,360,107 of record NC_065957.1, on the reverse strand, counting down.
ATGGAGCCTCTTCATGAAAGTCACGGCAGAAACACCATTGTCGACCTTCACGTTTATAAATATCATATTGGTGTGCACAATTTTCATGTTTATGCTAAATATTTTGGAATTCAATTGATTGATCGCCTGTGCGATCGCTAATGCTCTTCTGTGATCCTCCACTAATCGCGGTACCGTTTCTTCCAGAGCAATGAGTCCAGCTGCTGCGATTACGCCGACCTGTCTCATCGCGCCACCTAATACTTTGCGCCTTCTCCTTGCGTCAGCGATGAAACTTTTGCTTCCGCAAAGCACGGATCCTACAGGAGCACCTAATCCCTTACTTAGGCAAAAAGTAACCGAGTCGAACGGAGCAGCTAATTCCTGCACCGAAATCCCCGAGGCGACCGAGGCATTCCACAATCGCGCTCCATCCAAATGCATCTTGAGATTATGTTTTCTTGCTACCACCATCAATTCCTCGATCCATGATTGAGGTATTATTTTACCGTTGATTGTGTTTTCGACGAGGACCAATTTTGAGATCGGTTCATGTATGCGATCCGTGCGAATCGCGCTGTCGAGTTTTTTTAGATCGAATGTGCCGTCGTCGTTGTTTGGCAGGGTATGAAGACACACACCAGCTATTTGTGCCGCAGCACCCTGTTCATGAAGAAACACGTGCGACTCATTTCCGCAGTAAGCTTCGCTGCCGCGTACGTTGCAGTGATTTATAACTGAAAAGAAGAAGACACAGGTGAATATTTGTTTCTTTAAACAAAATGCGCTTGGCTTCTTGCGACCTTATATTTCAATTTATAAATTTTTATTTATTTTTATTTACATGATTTCAATCGGATGAAGCATAAATAAATGCATAAAAATTCGGCGGTTTTTGCAAATCAATTATAATTTTCTACAAAATTATATGTTTACATATATGTTACATATAAAATATATGTTTAAACATTTAATTTTTTGCTCGTATTCGCAATTTATATTTCATTAAGATTATTTGTGTGTTTATTTAGAATTTTAATTAAGATAGAAATCATCTTTCTATTAACTAAGAGAAGTTGTGCTTCTTTAATGATAAATAAATTATATTAAATAAATACAGAGATATTAAATATATGAAAATAATAAAATTGGTTAATCTTTTAACACATCAGTTTGAGAAAATCGCGAAGAAATGTAGAAAAATTATCTATCAGTTCTTACCAGCAATCAAATTTCCCATAGTACCAGAACTAACAAAGAGCGCATCTTCTTTTCCAAGCAGCGCTGCTGCTTTTTTCTGTAATTCTAGAAATTAATATAATTATTCGATTAAAAAATTATATTGTTAAAATTTCGCGCTTTGAGTAGAGTATACAGGCTGTTCAAAAAATCGTAATCGCAACTGACGAGGGAATAATTTTTTGTTTGTAAAAGATAAAGAAAGATGATAAACTATTTTGAATGATTACATAGAGTATGAATAAAATAATTTTGAATATAAAGAAATAGTGAATATATTTATGAGATTAAACATGTATTGACACGTTCATTGGATATCTTGTTGTTTTCTATCGAAATGCGATCTGAATTATTTTAATCGGTATTCATTCATCGAATAGAGTAATCATTTTATAATTTATAACAATTTTTTCGCAGATTACAGATCTCTCTTAGTTTGAATCTAATCTGAGATCTTTTCGTGTCGCAAGAAATAAATTTTTTTATTTAATTACCTTTTACCGTAGGATCTTCTTCGTAAACGTCATCCCCTATTTCCGCCTCAAACATAGCTTTTCTCATTGCCGCGGTTGGTTTTGTGAGCGTGTCGCTTCGTAAATCAACGATAATAGCCTAGTACAATCATACAATTAACTTATTTCGTAGCAGTTCTTACAAAACGATACTTGAATGAAATTCATCTACTTTGTCCACAGAAAATTTTTACAAAAAGAAAAAGCATTCCTTTTGCAAATATTATTTAGAAATATTACGTTATCAAACAACATACTTTTGAAATATTTATGAGATATTATGCGAAAATATTTAGAGAAAGATTCACATAAAATTAATATTTTCAGATTAAAATTTTGCTTTTACTTTTGATATTAAAATCTTTCTTTTTCACTTACATCTTTTTCCCTTGCATAATCATAAATGCCCTCGTTTATTCCGCCGTAAGACATATCGTTAATCTTGACACGTGCGATGTGCAGCAAGCTTACTTTCCTGACTGGCAATAAATCATTTGATATAAGCATTTATACTACACTACTACAGTATTTCGCAGCCTTATATACAGTCAAATCAATGTATATAATTTTAAGGAAATTAACAATTTTATTCATTGATTCAATGTATTTTAATATATATATACAGCACACACATCACACACACACACACACACACTAATATCATATATACACATATATATATATATATATATATATATATGATTGTAAAGTCTCTCTCCTTATACTGTATTATTGTAGAAACTTTCAATGTCTTAATTGCTATCAATATCAGTGAATAATATTATTATTGATTGTTTGCATTAATAAAAAAAATATATATATAAGGATTCTGATATTAACCGTATCATCTCGCGATAAAGTAAGTGAAATCGAGGAGAAAAGTCATCGTTTACCATTTTTTGATTTTCCTTATAATTATTGAATTAATTAAAAAAGATTAGTGAATTTTTCTTTTCGGTTTTACATATTAAAAAGTTTATGAATATCATAAATAAATAAAAATTCTGAAAGATTCTCAATATTGTTGACAACAAAAATGCCTATGTGGCGGATAGCTACCTAATACAGTGCCAACCAAATAAAAAAAAAGACCTTGAAAATAATGTTAAATTAAATAACTGATTATGTCATCATATATCCATCCAAGCACTTTCTGTCTAAAATATATTTTTATATTATTAATTAATAGTTTCAAAGCTATTTATCTCTAACACTTCAAAAATGGTTCACCCTGTATAATCGGTTTATATATTTTTTAAAACTTCCACACACATGACAAGCACTTTAAAACTTCGAGATGATAAACTTTCAAGAGGAACCATGAAGCATATATATAGAAATCTGGAGCATTTGCATAATATTTTATCACGAGTCTGTTTAAAATCATATGCTTAATGACAATTTATTTACGCATGCGCAGCAAAGTTCTAATGGAAATTTTGACGCTGAAAGCGTTCGATTGGTCAATCAGAATAAAGATATCCTTGCCTCGATTGGTCAATCGTAGGTGAAAGTCCTAGGCAACTGTCAATATGATTGGTGATGTCCAAATAAGTCTTTCTGCAGCGCGCGGCGCATTGTACGTCATTTATAATAAATGTAGTAAGCCTTAAGTCGTAAGAAATTGATCAATCACATTTGAATGTGAGAATAATCGAATATGATGGGTTAATTTTTTATGGCTTAGCTTAATATACCTAATGTTCGAATTACTCTAGATATCGAACTTCATTCGATCTGGACTTTACGATTATCCGCATATCCCTAGTTTCCGGTTACTCGAGAACGAGCGAGAGGAACGGCGCGGTTGGGATGCGAGCGCGAGCAGGACGCTCGAGAAAGGTGAGGTTTCGTGAACGTGGCGCGGGGCGGCTGCAGATGTTCGATGACGGTTGGTGACAGTTGTGATCGGCGCGTTCGAGGCGTGCGTTAAAGAGGAGCGAACGAGAAATAGGAGAAGAGACAGGGTGATCGCGAAAGTACGTACGAGAGGGAAAGAGTGAGTGAGAAAGAAGAAACGCCAAGTCTCTTTTTACCCCCTCTCGCCGTGTATTTTGATCGCGATCTCGAGGAAGACGAGAAGCAGCTAATCGGACCGAGACGCTCACTTGCTCGCGAGGAGGGCGAGTCCGTCCTTTAGAGTCGCGGCAGTGGTGGTGGTAATAGTGGTAGTGCGGTAGTGTGGCAGCAGTGGTGTGGTGGTGGGGTGGTATCCTCGCACTCGTCGTCGGTTGCGCATCGTGGCGACAGCTAGTAGCGGCTGCCGCCGTCGTCGTCGTCGTTGGACTCGGTTAGACTCTGCCCCGAGTCGATCGTGTCGCGTATGCGAGTAACGTTATTCCGAGTACGCGAGTAGTTATCGGTGAGTACACGGCTACGGCACCGGGAAAGAGAGGAGAGGCGTGAGATAGAGAGAGAGAGAGAGAGAGAGAGAGAGAGCGAGAAAGAGAACAAGGTATCGAGCAGCAGCAGCTTTACCGCGTCGTGTGCGCGCTCGCTAAACAAAAATGGCGGACGTGGACTCGAGGGTAGACCGGTCCGATCCGGAGCTGCGCTTCTTGTCGGTGGACAGGAACAACTTCAACGACCCGGCCACCCAGGCGGAATGGACGCAGAAGAAGCTGGTATGGGTGCCGCACGAGACCCAGGGCTTCGTCGCCGCCGGCATCAAGGGCGAGCGCGGCGACGAGGTCGAAGTGGAGATCGCGGAGACCGGTAAGCGCGTGCTCGTCGCGAAGGACGACATACAGAAGATGAATCCGCCCAAGTTCGACAAGGTCGAGGACATGGCGGAGCTTACCTGTCTCAACGAAGCCTCCGTTTTGCATAACCTCAAGGACCGATATTACTCCGGACTGATTTACGTGAGTGCTCTGATTAATGTCTTTTTATATCCTCGCTATATCTCCTGGCTTCTCGCATCGAAGCATAGGATTCATTCACGGATTGTACGATGAGTCTCTTTTGGAGTAGTATTTTAAATCTTGTACGAGTCTATGCTCTTTAATTTAATTTTCAATCTATATCGTAGGTCGTTTAGTTTCTGTGCTTCAAGAGGTGACAAAAATCCATTAATCTACAAGAGAGAGAGAGAGAGAGAGAGACTCAAAACTCGTGAACTTAAAACTGTGGAAATATACGTCACGAGAAATTTTAAATGTCTAAGAATCAAGGTTGAAGACTCATTGTAGGCCGAGAATGAACCTGAAAATGAATTTGATTTGCCTCTCATTTTGAGGAAGAAAAAATGAAAGAGATTGAAAATTTTTGTATATCTCGATCCACTTTTTTATTATACACAAATAATTGTATGCTTTTCCTATCGTACTTTACCAATGCTTTATCAATGCTTAACGGTAATAAGGAGGGCCGATTTAATGCAGGTGCAAGTGCCAGATGCGTTCCGTCTCTTCCATACGCGCGAATCCCCTAAGACCGGTTCCTTCAATGTCGGTTAACTTTAACCTGAGTTCGAATTGTATCTTCTTACCTTTTTCAGAACCAAAAGATTAGGGAAACATCGAGGAAACATTCATTTATGCTAAATTATCGGTCGAAGTCGATCGATGTTTGAGAAACTGATTATAATGGAATTGCTTCTAAATATTTTTCTTCGTATTTATAAGGACTGTAACTCCGAAAGAAATAACAAATGCAACATTAAAGTTATTCTTTCCCGAATTCGTCTTGGATGAAAGACGTAAATAAATAAGAAAATTTGGGAAAAAGAAGGATAAAAAAAAAATAGGAAAGAGAAGTTATAAACACGATTAACGCTAATTCTCTCTCGTTAAAGGCTAATCATCGGCTGGGAAACTTTCCTAGCGCTTTTCGAATAATGCAGCGGAAGACGTTTCTTTTGCCCAGAAACTAAACGGGCGTTGCGGGATTAAATATGTTGGTCGTGATGTCGTGGTGAGTCACCGCGTCCGCGAGCCCGACTTCGAATTCGAGTCGGCACATTATTAATTCGATGGCACGCCGTGAAAATTAATCGTCCGAATCCGGCAAAATTACGTGGAATTTACGCGGTTATGGCGACACTAACGTCGGTTTCAAAATATTTACGAAGCATATACAACACAAACGCGCGATGCAAAAACGCTATTTTTTTTCCTCGTCAGCTGCTAAATTAGTTTGTCACGCGCATTGAATTCTGATGTTACTTGGAATCGTTCGTTTTTATTTTTCTTTCTTTCTTTTTTTCTTACTCGAAGATGAACAGGAATGGGAGAAGTAAATCAATAGCTGCGAAGTAGAACAGAACTATATCACATTTATATAGCTTGGATGGAGGAGGATGGAACAGAATGGAAATTTCCGTTCTAAACATTTCTGTTTCTTATTCAGTTTTATCCCGAGGATATTAATTGCTGTTATAATCTTAAAAAAATAATTAAGAAGAATTAGCTATGCAATCATTTTTATCCGCAAGTAATGTTGATTTTTATTATCTCATAGTATCGAGATATATATTTCGATTGATTGAATTGACATTCTTAATGATTTTATATTAATTTCCAAAGATACTAATGATCAGACTCTATTTTAGACACTTAATGCTTTTGAAAATTTTTCTAAAAACATTCATATTCCAGATAATATCGTGCAATTATAGAAATGTAGTTATGGTTGCAACTGCATGATGTCGAAACAAGAATTGATGACGACAGTTTTGTCTGACGGCAGTGGAGAATTTATTAATATCGAGAGATCCAGAGTCATATCTATATATTCTCGAACATTATATTTTTATCGATTATTGACTCATGCGAGGTGGCCATTCACGTTTTGAAAAATAGCACTCGGCATCGTCGAGAAATCGAGTCGCTGTCTTATTCCGACCGACAGCAGAGACCGTACAACTCTCTTTTGCTCGTATATAAGGCGGACTAAAGATAGCTCTCGGTTCACTACGGCTCTTGCTCGTCCTCGTCTGGAATTAATCCGCGCGCGAGATATATCGGAAATGTCGGGAGACCGAAGGAGAAAGAGAGAGAATGAGAGAGAAAGGTGTGTGTGTGTGTGTGTGTGCGACGCGAGCAGATACGATCGGGAAAAGAGACGACCGGTCGCGTATCGCGTGGCGACGATTTAAATACGCAGAATATTTGTATCTCTCTGTAACGATAAAATTAGGTAAATTCTTCGTTTCTCGATACTTTCTTTTTTGTTCTCGCGGCTTTTTCTCAGTTTTATTGTTTGTTTGTCTTTTAAAATCTTTTCGCGGTCATGTATAAAAATGCACGTATATATATTATATAAAATAATATATAAGATAATTCTTTAAATATATTTTGATATATTTTTTAAATATATATGTATTTCATTATCATATAAAGTATGGGTTTCAAAGAAACACCGTTTTCTCTTGTATCGCAAGCACCTTTGGAATATACCTATTATATATTACGAGATATTAGATTTTTTTATTTATGAAAAAAGAAACGTGTATAAAAATATACACACGCGTGGCTGTGATGCAAAGTGCAGATAAGGTAACGAACTATCATATGAAAATACCATGAAGAAAGTTGTTTTGCAAGAGATAATTGCAGTGTTGGAGAGGCAAAAACTCTCGCGTACTCGCAGGTCTGAGCACCGGTGCTCGAGGGTTAATTAATATCAGGCAAAAGGCGAGCTTTCAATATTAAATACTGTCACGTACGCGATATTATTGATTATTGAATATAAATTTAGGGAGTGGTAGGAGATAAATCTCTCAAACTTTTCCACGAGCCGTTCCTTTTATAGTGACTACGGGGGAACCGATGGCATTCCCGTTAAAAGATAAAAAAAAAAAAAAAAAGTATTTCTCGTTAATCGCGTAGGGTCAAGGGCGAACGTCGCGTAGGTTCAGGTATTCGAGGGTGTGACGACGAAAAAAAAAATGCACGGTATCCGAGGGTCGTCGGGTTCTACGAACTAACTCGTCGAGAGACCGAGTATACACGCATCGCGTTTCCTTGACGTTTCTGCTTATCGTCGTCTGTGGTGATAAGAACGCTTCGTCCCGCCTTGCTCCGCCGAGCGTGTGACTCACGCTAATTTTGATCACATTTTGAATGCGTTTGTTTAATATTCGACTTTGATTTTATACTTGGAGAATAGATGTTGATTTTTCTATTGCTTGGAAATTCATTTCTCGAAGTCTCAAATATTATTTCTAATATCTCAAACATTGTGGAAGATTATATTTGAAGTATTGAAGGAGCAAGAGAGAGAGAAGGAGAAAGAGAAAATGAAATAGTTACCTGTCATAATTTTATTTAATTGTTGTAAAAATAGATTTCGATATATGTGATATCATGAATTGCATTTGCGTTAGGTTTTTCATGTCATTATCTACATTAATATGTTTGTCATAATGTAATCAATTAAGAGACACTTAAAGAGAGGGAGTAGATAAAATTCCAACGTTATTTTCAGCTAAATTAAAAATGCAGCGAAGGAGAGGAACGATCATACTAAAATCTTTCATTGATCATAAATAACTACAGATGGTCTTGCCTCAAAGCTATATGTGCGATTAATATTTGTGCATTCTTTAAATTGTAAAATTGAAGAATGTGACTTCCATTATAATGGAATTTTTCCGCTTGCGCTTCCTTTAAAATATAAGATCAAGCTTATTATATCTCAAGTATTAAGCGATCAATAAAATTCCCATCGTAAAGACCATAACTGTTCGTGAAATAAATATTGAATACACATTGACCACACCCACTATATCAGGGAAATAAAAAAGAAAAAAATTCTTTCTACAAAATGTTTTCCTACCATATGTTTTCTCTTCCTTGTCTTTTCGTGTTTCCTCCCCGTTGTCAAGAATGTATTCGACGATAGTCGAATGTTCGATAAGATAGCAAATCGCGCAGCTGTTCTCACACACTGCTGAACGAGAGATGTAACTTTATATATCCTTCATTAAAAAGAGAGGCGAAATGATAGATAAATGTCTTAGTTTCCAAAGTGAAAAAATTGCTATCAATCGCGTTTCACTGCTTAGCTTATAGAACCAAACGATACTTAGTATTGAAATGTCAAAATATTACCTCAGATGTTAATCAACCGTTTTACGTTGCCTACATCAATTAATTCATATTTACACATCTTTTTCGATGAAAGTTCAATATTTTTGATTGAGAAGATGTATAAGTTTTATCGGATATCCTGTACATACGGGATGAGTTTCGCACAATTTCGGTGAAAAATGGTTGCCATATGGCATTATCGAGTGCCAGAGGGCGGGATTAAATACAATCATGTGGGGCAAAAAATTTTTATCGTCAGCGACGATTAAGAATCGCCTGCTTACATCGTCGTTTGCACTGTGCAGCTCACTTAATGAATTTTGTTATGCCGCAACCGGACGGATGTGTGTTAGGAATTTGGCTGAAATTTGCGTCAGGAATTCCATACTGCTTCGTCATAACTCCCGGTCGATTTACGCGAACGTATGTATGTATGTATGTACATTGTTTACACAAGAGATTACTTGGAATTTCAAGCGAGTATTATTCGCATTCAATGCCGACCGTTGATGTTCGCCGCGTTATCGCGTCTAAGAAAATTACAGAAAAGGATAAAACTGCGACCTAACTGTTTGCTCGGTAAACTCGTTTGATTAAGATTTTACGTACCGATCGCCTTCTATTTCGGTGTACCAGACTGTATTAAATTGCGAATGATCGCGATATGCAATATCTGCATCGAAGAAATTATCGATAGGTGGAATTAAAATGTTGACATAGATTAAGATAAAAAATCACGAATATCGTCTCATTCACATAAAAACGACGAGATCTTTTATACAGGATGGACCTAAACGTTTCGGCCAAACTTTGAGATTTTATAGAAAATTTAATTCTGAACAAAAAATTTCGTATAAACATGGGTGGAAAAATTTTCTTTAAAAAGCATCCAAAAATCTCTGAAATCACGATTATTTTATAGATTTTTATTAAATATTTAAAAGGGGAAAAGTAAACGTTATTTAACAAAAAATATCGAAACAAACGTTTCGGAACATTTGGGCCCATCCTGTATATAGATTTGCTCTATGATGGTCTCATGTTGAATATATTTTTAATTAATTAGAATGCAATCTAGATGCGAATAAAACAAGTTGTCCCCGACAAAGACATTTCAAACTCTTTCTCTCTCATTTCTTTTGCTACTTTTTTTTTTCACCTAATCTCGAAGAATGAGAGCCGATGCTCATCGTGACTCATGCGTGACTGATTCGGTAAGCGCGACTCTAAAGGTAGATAGAGTCCGTTGACGATCTCCGTCTCTGGAGAAGGTGAGAAAGCAACAGCGCGACAGAGAGGTAAAGTGACAGAGTGTACGGGGAAAGGGAGAGTGTAACGGAGGAAGGTTGGGATATTCGTTGGGAGGTCGTACCGGAGAACTGAACGGAGGTCGATCTCGAGACGCCATCTTAGTGGTTTGACAGAGTCACCTTGGCGAAATGTGGCTTACCGTTGCAAATCTGCGAGTTTCCTGTACGTCAGCGATTCGATCAAAATATGTAGACAGAATAATGAATAAATATTTTATATAAAACGTTTTATATAATAATAAAAGTTATTGATATCGGCAGAAGAGTATCGATGAAGATAAAGAAAAATTCAACTTTTTTAAGATATTAAGAGAACATTCTTTTTTATATTTGTGTTTTTATTCATTTATCTTAGATAAAGATTTGTGGCTTATCTTTACATTTTATTAATTCAAATATTATTATATTATATATATGTAAAGATTTTTTAGCGTTCCTTTTACGCATTTTTCCTCTAAATGTTTTCAGTTAATCATTGTAAGTTAAGAAAAATTATATATATCAACATTCATATTTATATCTCTACAAAACCTCAAGGTTCTATTAAAGTAATATTCATTTCAAATTAATTAAAAAATATAATTTTATTATATACTTTCTCTCCCCTGAATCCAATGGAAATTTCATTTGCCGGAAATCTCCATAACTATTCTTTAATTATCCGGAAATTATGAACATTTTGATATTTTCACTAAGAATATATCGGCCTCGGATTAAACAAACAATCAACCAAGTAAAGAATGCGGGTGGTCTCTCCGTCAAATAATCTTTCATTTTATCTGTCTTTGGTTGGTAACCGGCAATAGCTTGGAGGCTAAGGTAAACTTTTTTTTCCTTTAACTGACTTCTCGTCGGAACTAGAATTCACAGTACCACGAGGAGAAGGTAGCGAGGCCTCCGCCTCGTACCTGTGTATTAGCTCGATTAGTATTCGCGCTACGTCTAGCGGCACGCTGAATTTCTTTTGCACCGCGCGCGGAGATACCGCGCGGGCAGAATTATTTCGGAATTTACGCGGAATTCTCGCCTCGGCCGTCTCAGGGACGCCGACTAGCATGATCGACATGCGATCGTTACGACATTCGCTTTCGAGATACATACATGTAACCGTACCGCGATGCGAGATTACAAACGAAATTGAAAATATAATAAATATAAATAGTACTATTTATCGCTAAATATATAAAATTTATTTTATATATTTATTTTATATATTTATTTTTACCGCCACGTTCCCCCGCAATTGTCTACAAAAAATATTAAATTGTATTTAAATTGGAGTACAACACGTAGCGCTATATGTATTTCTTGCATTTCTAATATACGACATGTTAATGCATATTCAAAAGTGATAATCATTATAATGAGCAGAACGATCACGTACAAGATTAAAAGATGAAAAAATGCGATTTTTTGATGTCAAGAATAATTGTGAGGATAATTTTATTTATTATAATATTTATTATTTCAATATTAAATTTTTAAATATGCCTTTCATTCAATTAGATCAGTTTTAAAATTCGACAAAAAAATTAAGGAGATAATTATTGCGATTGACAATGAGACGCAGTGTGTGTATACATTTGTATTTAAACGCTCATAAACTCTTTCAATTTTATTCGTCGTGTAGAAAATTTGAACGTCAAGCTTAAAATGCAAAAAAATCGTGCAATAAATTTTTTTCTATTTTTTTCCGCACTTCTCACCTTTTCGCGGCTCGGTTTAGCGACGCTGCATCTCCGCAAGCACATTGTGAGTCCGATGCTCGGATGCGATTTTTCGTGAGGTCAAGAGGCAACAAAATTCGCGCGCTCTCGTCAACAGTTTTTTTCTCCTTTTTCGTAATTCCGTTGCCAGGCGGTAACACCATAAAGAACGTCACTCTTGCGTAATGCTTGCGCATACATACATCGTTTACATCCGTCCGTATATGGTGCGAATCCGATCGATTTTATCCGTGCATACCGTATATGGATCGTATCTGGACTATAGCGGCTCGACAACTACCGGGTCCACATAGTTCACTTGACTCTTGTGTACTTACGTCTTATTCATCTCTCATGTTCACGCAAAATCAATTATTTCACGCGCATCATAAACGTACCCATGTGAAAATCTATCGTGCCTTCACACTTTTTCTATGTTTTCGAGATATATACAATGTGCGTATCGCGCACTTTGCATATTTTTTACTTAATAGAAACTTTGTATATAAAAATAATTATAAAAACTATTTTTATTATGTTTAATATAAGAGTTTCATATATAGATATAAACAAGCAGTATAGTAATAAAATATGCATACTGCTGTGTAAATAGAAAAAGAGGATAACAAATATTTTTTTGCAAAGCTACATTTTTAAAATTTGTATTTAATTTTATTAAAAAATCATATGTTTGACTCTCTCTCTCTCCCTATCTATTTCTGAAAAAAAAAAAAATAAAAATATATATATGTGAAACGTATCCGAGTTCTCATTTAGGATTTTATTAATTGGGATCTCATGTTGCAATCATGTGTAACAACTGGAAGATTGGATAGGCTTCTGAATAAAAAACGAATCTTTAATCTCAATCATCGTTCGCTTCGTCTTCATTCTTGTCTTCATTGGCGACTATCGATCTCCGATACGCAATCGTCGTGCAATCACAATCTCCGATATGTAATACGACACGGCTTTTAAGCGGGTTTCAAACTACGCTCGACCAGACCGTTCACTGACCAATTATTTGCCGAACCAAGATAAATATCGCATCATCGACATGTCATGACGTAATGCCAATTGTTGGTACAATATGTTAACTTTTACGGAATTCGACGACGAAATAAAATATGTCGCGCATTTATGCGACGGATTTTATCGCATCGTCGAAATAAAATTGCAACAATATCGCGTGGAAAATTGCAATGCTGTCACGTGTTGACACGTGTTACTTCATGGCGCACATATCTGTGTATTGCGATGATATAAGTATTTGTCGAGTGAATGTGCATCGCGCGTTTGGTATATCATCGTTTAAAACTCGTCAGTAAATGCAATTGGAAAGGTGTCGGAATATTTGGCGAGTGAAGCCATCGTCTGGAGTCAGAGGCATCCGCTCGATAAATATTCGCCAAAGTGGTACAAGTTGTCGTCTCGAGACGATGAGATAAAATGTATTATACGAGGACGCCGCGACAATATGTCGAAATTGTATGCGTTCCTTTCTCGTTCCAGTTACAGCTGTACGCGATTATTTGACACGTGAATATGCATTACCTTAGAACCGGCTTTAACGAACGTTCCCGTGTCTGGAGAATTATTGCAGCACGCGACGGTACCATTTTTAGAAAGTCGGTTAGGGAGGTGCGAGAGATTTCATCCTTTTGAAGCCGATTATGGGCACAGTGAGCTTTTTTAATTGCATAACGAGGCATCCATTTTACTTTTACATGTTACCGTAATTTTTCCATTTACTTTCATTTTCCATTTAATTTTGGTCGGGTTATACAAATAGAAAGAAAAAAAAATCGAGACACTTTCAAAGCTCTTTGATATCTCGTCAATGATAAGAATCGCGATAAACGAGAAATGTGTTGCATCCACACTTTGACACTAAATTTAATAAATGACTTTAAATGTGGCTTTCGCCGCGAGATTTACGATCCTGTTTCGCGGACTGTAATTTTGACGATAATGAGAGAGGAAGAAATGGATTCATGTTTCTTTTAGAATCCAACTTTATGAGAAATTGAGGAACGCGTGATACATACGTAACATTTAATCCATAATAATAAAACGAAGCAATTAATTATAATAAAATAAAATAATAATAATTAATTATTAATTATAATAAGAATATAATTATAATAATAATAAATAGTAATTAATTGTAATAACTTATAAATATTAATAAAATTCTTTGAAAATATTTTTGTCACATAATATAATAGAAATCTGGCGAAATATTAATATCATACATAAATAATGAGAACTTACGCTAATTTCGCAAATAGCTCTGGGAATGTTCGCGATTCTGTCGTGAGGTTTACGATCTTGTTCCGCGAGGCCGCAACTCTGACCCACAATAATAAAGAGTATACCGCTTCCAATCACGCTTTTACCGTTTTCTTACAAATTGCACTTGATCACGCGCGAGCGAGCGAGGATCAAGACTTTCGATCTTGTCTCGATCGAGGGCGATCGCGTGGCGGGTGAAAAACAGAGGCGAGAGGGGGACGCGCTTCGCGCAAAAAAGGCAAAGGCGAGTCCCTTATAAGGACGAGCGTCCTTAACCCGCTTATGCGGTGCCTTAAAGACGCGTCTCATCGCCGCGCGAAACCATCTCGGAACGATCGCCGCGGCGAGTCCGATGCCATTTACGGTCATCGTGCTCGTTACCACGGCGCCCCGAAAGAAAATTTTCTGACGAAACACATACACACACACACACACCCCAGGAGGGGCGCCGTAAAGAAAAAGACCGGCGATGTCCTATAATAGAAAATACTAGACGAGGCGTAACTAACTGAACGCCGTATAAGCGTGTGACGCATCGTGTTACGTTTGATCGGCGTGGAAGGTGATTCACACCAAGATACGGCACAACTTTGATAATACACACATTCGAATGTGTGAGATAGTCATTGCATTTAAATTCCATTCTGACAATGGGTATAATTATGAATTATAATTATAAATAAAAATTCGCGACGAAATAAAATATGAAATGATTTTTATCAAAAATACTCCAAAAATAATCAAGTATCTCTTTCAAAAATATCTCTCTTTCTTTTAAATATATATTAAATATTTATTTCTTTTGACATACTGAGTTATTACTCTGACATATCATAAAATTTATAATATTCTAAGAAAAAATTGATTTTCTCTACATATATATTTTACAAAAAGCAATGCTGCGCGGGTGTGTCCACTTTTCACTAATTCCGAAACGTAATCTCGCCATCGATTTATCTCTTCTAGTGCCTCTAGACCCTGTAAACTTTATTGACAGTACGCTTCTATGTACGTTTGGGGATTACTCCTATATCCGTGCAACGAAAAACGTCAGCTTCGTGAGATGTAACGCATGTCGCGATCGCGCCGGCTGGCTGCCGATTTGCTTAGAAGGCTCCCGTCACGTCGCGTCGGCGAGGCATAAACAGGAATGTTGGGCAGGGTCGATGACACCCGAGAGTATTCGAGACCGGTTTTCGAGGACCTTCGAGCGCAGTCCTGCCCGTGGAAAAAAAGAGACAAAGGCGTTTCCGTTTTGTATTCCCGATTCGCGATGAAATTTCATGAAATGAATCTTCACGTTGTCTTCCGATTGATCCGCTACGGTGATTTTACACGAATCCTAATAAATCGCTTAATAAGCTTCGTTTCTTTAACGCGCGCGAGCACGGCGATGCATCGCAATGATGTCAAGGAGGAAAATTATGAATTTTTCTAGGACATGCGGGAGGCAATCATTGTTTCTAGTCGAGATTCCTCAAAGCATTTATTTCTCTCTCGACGCGACACACGTGAACAGCTGTAAAGAAATGCGAATATTGGATCAACGGAAAATCTTGGGTTTAATATTATATGTAAATGTTAAAAATACTTGGAAAGCAAAACTCATAATTTATCTTTAAACTCAATTAGACAATTCGTTGTTAAAGTGCAATGCGGAACTTATAAAATGTCAAAGTGACGCAAAGTAAGACAGAATAATCAATCGACGATACAATAAAACAATTGATGAAAATTATAAATATTTCCATTTTATTTGATCTGTTTATTTATCGATCGATCGGATGTTGCACAGGAGATTGAAGCAATAATGTACATTACTGACAGATGTATGAGGAAATAGTGCGCTGTCTTAAAACAGTATGTCTACTTCCTGGAAAAAGACGGAAAACCTGGAATGTTCTCAGGGATTTTTTTTTTTCATACCAGAAAATCAGGATTTTCATAGAATTTTATTGGAATTCGGAGAATTTTTTCAAATATATTATAAATATGTATCTATCTCTCTGTTATATCTTCAATGTTTTAACATAATATATTCTTAATATAAAATATGCAATACATATTATAATTAATTTTTAGTAATAAAAAAAATATTATGCACAAGTAATAAATGTTTACCTTAGAAAGTTTGCATTTTTAAATCTAGGATTTGAAATTTATTTTTTATTTTTCCTTGGTATGAATGAAAAGCATCCGAAAACGTACATGAAAAAAAAAAAAAAAAATGCACTCAAAAAGTCTTTGAAAAATTCCTCGTACTTCCATAAACATTGAGTTGAAGTTAATTATGAGCTCAGCTCATTCTCCATCTCATCCCGCGAACGGAATTAAACAGAGGAATAAGATAGTCTCTCGATTAACCGCGCGACCGCCGTTTGCCAGTCCATAATGGGAAAAGTTACGAAAGTACGCAGTAAATTAACGTGGAAATCGCACCATAGAGAATAAATAAACCCGGTGTGTATGTACGGGCCGGTTCCGGGTGGCTACTTCCACGAAGGATGACGCGAGTAGCGCGAGAATCCGGACCGGGGGGAGGGAAAGCGACGAACGTGTGTATGAATCACGCTGTAGGCAGTTCGGGTGGCGATCGGCGCGATGATGATTCGTCACGACCTTTGAAAGGATATATATCCTGGGAATATCCAGAGTGTCACTTGGAAAAAAATGTGCCGGAGATGCAGGCCAGAAACGTTCGGAGATCGGGGGCTCGGTTATAGGCGCGGCTAACGATCTCCCCGAGTAATTGCCCGGCCGCCCTAATGATGATGCGAACAATTTGAGTAGACTCGCGCAATTAAGTGCGAGTCATCGTGCGCCAGCGTTTAATGAAAGGCAGATAAAAGCGGGAGAATGTCGCGCGTTTATTAACACCTACTCGCTCCGCTGGACCGACGAGTATCGCTTACAACTGCTGCGATGTTGGACGTGTTTTGCGCGTAAACAACGATAATTCACATCTACGTGTAGGCGGTATCTTGCTATGTGAAATATACATACGATATACATAAATATAAATGATCGAACAATTCGTAATAAAATATAGTTGCTTTATTGCGGTCAGAAGTCCAATTAACAAAAATAAAGTTATAATTAATATTTTTATTAAATATTTTTATTAATATTTTTTCATATTTTAAATAAAAATATAGCAACGTGACATGTTTTTTATGTACAAAAGATTATATAATGAAGAGTAAACTCTCTCTCTCTCTCTCTCTAGCTTACATAGTTTGCAATTTATGCGAGAGAAAGTTTACGTCACGATGAAAAGTAATAATGCTGCTAAATATTTGGGGAGGAGAAACACGTAAACATCATTTTACAGTTTACAGAGACAATTGTGGATGGTGCCATTTACATGCACTTATGCTTGCATTGATAAAAGGTTAAATAACTTTGCTCCGCTTTGATATCGCGCGCTGGACAGATTACACGTCCCTTCGTCACACGAGCTGCCTGTTGCTGAGACATATAAATATTTGCTTGTTAACTAGCAGTGACGTGAAACATTTTCATGTCATAATATTGTGTAAAAGTATTTACTTTTGATGATTTTAACACATTTATTAATTTTTTATTATTTGTTTTTAATTAAGCTTTAATTTATGTATATATATATATATATATATATATATATATATATATATAAATGTGATTTTTAAGTAAGCGTAGTTAAAAATAAATAAATAAAAATTTCAAAAATTTGTTAAAATCAAAATTTAAAAAAATCTGTTAAAATCATGCACACATACACACAACATGAAAATGAATTTATATAAAAAGTACATTATTCAAATTTATTTTACTTTGTTTTAAACAATATGACTAAATATATCGTATATTTATAATTGATTCAATCGATTTGATTTCATAATTTAAACTAAATGTAACTTTTTATCAGATTAATATGCATCGGGCAGATAAGATTTTATCTTATCGCAAAAATAAAGGAAGTATCTTAAAACAATAGTTTGTATCTTATAAGTGAATTATCTCAAAGTAGGAAAGTCCAATATATGATAACAATAGCATAACTCCACGTAATCTCATTAAGAATTTTATTAGATCTAATCAGATAGCTGTAATACGTCATTATCATTTATAATATTTTATTAGAAGATTAAAATATCATCGATTTTTTTTTTAAACACTGTCTAACGGGAATTAAGTAGGCATTAAAACGAGTATTATTAAATGAACGAAGTTCTTTATTGAATCAGTGCGATAATTCGTGTTTAAATAATGTCTGTCAACTGATTGTATTTTATTGCTTTTAAATTCTTAGATTTTAAGATAAAAAATATTTCTGAAAGGACGAAATCGCACAGACGACACAATAGGATGTAACAGAGTGTATATATGTGTTTATATTCTTGCAAGAAATTCTTTATCTCAAAATCGAGAGGCTTAAAAAATTTAACACGGAATTACATCTCATTTTCTCGCCTTGATAATCCTTCATAATTTGATTCACGCATCCTCAATGAAAATTTAATGGAGTTATTTAATAGTCGAAGGATACACTCATGCGCAAGTTGTTTTACATGGCTTATTCTTCGAGCCCCGAATATCTTTTGTCGATTCAAGTTCTTGGAAATGGCATGGCTCGTTTTGTGAGCGAGAGTCAAGGCTCTCGGTTTCAAAACCATCGGTCGTACAATAACGTTAGCCAGAACCCGCATGCATATGCGTATCAGCGTGGAGAAACGTGCTAACCAAAGTGCGAGAGGACCACGAGAGATCAAGCGAGAAAGGGAGAGCGTGGAGGTAGAAGACGCCGGTGAGCGGCGAACACCAGAAAAGTATGTGTGTGTGTGGTGTGTATATGCGCGTCCGCATGTAAATGTGTATATATATATATATATATATGTATATATGGATTTCTTTCTCTTCTCTCTCTTCGTTCTCCATTTCGCTCGGCATAGCATAGTGAACGTGACGTCATTGATCGGACATTCCATCGAGCTTCACGTGCCGTTCGTACTCCTTCTCGCGCTATCGCGAGAGAATTCCTGGAATGCTTCTCGATGTCAGCGGAAACAATGCTCTCCGAAACAATTAGGTCGCATGAATCGAACGGAAAGTGAACGCTTTCGCTTTTATTTAGCTTCGAATGATATGAATAGAAGACCTCTATCGAGCTGCCCCCCCTCCCATCTTGCAAAAATAAACGACAAATAGCGCATAATTAGAGCTACTTATGAACTAATTATGAGCTTTCATATCCCGCGAATCAAAAATTTTGTGTTCCGCGCACAAGGCAGGAATTTAATACTTTTTGTGGGGGAGCTGAGTCAATGTCGACGTCGACTCAGCCCCCTCACCACATAAAAATAAAAATATTGTATTTCAATCTGTAGAATTAAGAGTTATTTATGAGTTTTCAAATTGATATAATTTCGATTTTTGAACTTCTTAATCTCCACATAATTTTTTATTATCGATGCAACTCAAGATAGAAATGTCAGAAAAAGTAAAAATACATCGTATTGCGCATGTAAAATAC
This sequence comes from Cataglyphis hispanica, assembly GCF_021464435.1. Lineage (NCBI taxonomy): Eukaryota > Metazoa > Arthropoda > Insecta > Hymenoptera > Formicidae > Cataglyphis > Cataglyphis hispanica. The sequence continues at coordinate 11,340,520 of NC_065957.1, read as the reverse complement.
AAAATTAAGAATAAATTCTTAAAATTACGCATTTTAATTATTGAACTGCAATTTCTTTACAATAAAACTACCTTACATCTCCTCAGCACAAGACAGGACTATACTTAAAATAAAGGGAATTAACTATTTTGCGACTAAATATTGTTTATTGATTTATGAGCTCGCAAAATACGTACATTTTGATTATCGAGCTACCCTTTTACAAAAAAAATCACCCTGCATCTTTCCCCGCACAAAAAAAAAACTAAAAATAAAAGAAATTAATTATTTAGCGACTAAATATTTTTTATCGATTTATAAGCAAAATACGTGCATTGAGATGAAACTGAAATACTTTTGTTTCTATTTATTTGCACTTTGAAGATATGAATCAAAGTAGAGATGAAACTAATTATTTTATTAAATAATGAATAACACGAAATTTGTTTTGCTTATCCAAGGAAATGTGCTTTGAGAAAAGAATGAGGAATCTAATGTTAAAAATTTATTTATAGCAATATAAAATGTTCTGATATAATCAATCATAACAATATTGTCAAAATTATTTTTTTTTTTTTTACAGACATACTCTGGCCTCTTCTGTGTCGTAGTAAACCCCTATAAAAGACTGCCGATATACACAGAGAAGATCATGGAAAGGTACAAAGGCATCAAGAGACATGAAGTGCCGCCGCACGTCTTTGCCATTACTGATACGGCTTATCGCTCCATGTTGCAAGGTAATTAGAACTTTCTATGAACCGCTTATCATAAGTCATAATGTATTATTAGCCGGTATATATTCAAAATTTAATATTCAAAAAGATAATTTTAAACCGATAAAGTATAGCTTGGGCTTGAACATATAAATTGCGTTAATATAAAATATATATAAAATATTTTTTTGAATTTAATATTATAAATTTATTTTAAATATATAAAATAGATATATATATATATATATAAATTTATTTTCTTAATTTATATATACACGAAAATTTCTGAATTAAGAATTCTGAATTATTTTAATCCTGTCGCATAACAAGAAGGAAGAAAAATTACACACAATTGCATTATTATTTTACACTTGTTACAGACCGCGAGGATCAGTCAATTTTGTGCACTGGCGAGTCCGGCGCCGGCAAAACCGAGAACACGAAGAAAGTGATTCAATATTTGGCTTATGTAGCCGCGTCGAAACCCAAGTCTAACGCGGTAAGTCACAACGCACGCTCGTCGATTAACGCTCGGCGGTTTTCGTCGCGCGGCGAATCCATTATTTTATTTCACGCACATGCGTCCGCTCGGCAAAGACATACGCGCGCAAGATTAATTGAGCCGCGTTGCAATTTACACAAGAGGAAAATCACATTTAACCTCTCGATATACTCCAATAGAGAAATCTCGCTCGCGTAAACGCAAACGTTCCTCTCAATTTATCGGGAGCTTCTCGAAGAGACGCGGAAAGATCTTTGTTTCTGGAAATATGTCTTATTTAGATTGATTAAAAAGCGAAGACTCTTCGTGTAATACATTCTATTCATAAAATATGCTAATAAGCTTTGAGCTTATCGTGAAGTTTGCGGATTTTTTCAACTATATATTTTTTTAATATTTAAATTGGTGGAAATATTCGATACATATAAATTATTGGTGAGCGTTTTTATCGTAGAAAGGCAGTGTACAGGATAATGTATGCGATGACTATAATTTGAAGCAGGTGTAGCTGAAGCAATATGGTGTTTATTAACTTAGTTTCTAAATACCATCTTGTTTCTCGTATCGTATCTTTTTCCATTTTTTTTTAACTCTAAAAAATGATAGTAATCGCGTGTAACAGTTGAAAAATTGTACTTATTCTATGTTTACATATAAATAACTCGCGAGTGTAATACGTCGTCAAGTTTAATGATCAATAGCAGACAATATCGACAACGAACCACTACAAATAATACGCTTTAGTGAATAGATTTAACTACAGAGGCGTGTTACCGGAACAATCATGATTATGTACGACTCGGCCATGAACGTGTTTAGTCAATTATTTGACGCGTTCTTTATTCATATTTTTTGACGATACGTTTATTTCCTAGATTTGAGAACTGAAGATCAGCTAGTATAATTGATAACATACAAACGCGTTTTTAATCCACAGACAAATAAGTTGATATTTTAATTAATTTTTAACATATAAATAAATAATTTTTTTTAACGTTCAACTCAGAGTATGAACGATTCATGATTTTTGTAATTTTTCTGAACAATATTAGAAGTTGATCTTTTACATTTGTTTTTATCGATGTTTAAACAATACCTTAGTATTTTTAAATCTTGAAAAAAAATCTTGAATTTTTCTTTGTTTAATTTCTTTATTCAACGACAAAAAAATTATTTTCTAATATAAAAAAAAAAAATCTTAGAAAACATCAATTTTTCATAGTGCTGAAGTATATTGGACTCTTAACATAGCAATTTTTAAATTTTTACATTATGAGGAAAATGATTTTCCTATATAATCATTCGAATGTCGAACGCAGATAATTATCATAGATTATTATGTTGAATCCACCTCGACATATAGAAAGCTAAAGTGTTTATATTACAAAGACTTTACAGCCGGATGACCACATTCGCTCGTCATGCGCGATTAGAATACAAACCATCAGCGCTGAAAGTATCGAAATTTCGCGTGATTGAATCATCGCTGTGCTCACCGCAATCGCGTCAGCCTTTCCGAAGCTCTGAAAACCTCACTACCGCCGGAAGTGTAACCTCAATATCCAAATCGTGACGCAGTATCACAAACGATAACGAATTTTCGATCTACGATGAAAGACAAACAGTTTGTGCAAATCGCATCAAGATTCTTTGCATCATCGGTTGAACAAAATTTATTTTGTCATTAATACCATCAATTTTGGACTCCAAGACAGCGCATTTAAATTTCATCTCTGTCTTGTAGATTATAATAATTGTTTTTTTTTTTTTAAAAGATATAAATTACAAGATAAAAAAAATTTAATCGTGAATGTCTCTTTATGAATTCGTTTTATATAAGTAATGATTTGACGTTATTTAGAGAGAGTCATACAAGGAGTGTTCAAGAACTTTTTTAAATTATTAAGAATTTATTAAGAATTAAGTATACACGTACATACACGAGATTTGTTGAGAGCCTCTGCGTATAGGTTCGTACTACAGTGACTCCTTTGTTCTCGCGCGTTTCAAGATACTTGAAGGAAGTATACATAAATCCGATCATCGCATGAAGCGCAACGTTATTAATAAATCGAGAAAAGATGTAAAGAGCGGGCTGTTTTTTTTTTTTATGAATCGCAAATTACGTCGAGGTTTAGATGGAAGGCGAATAAAAAAGGATGTAGTTGTAAACACCACTTGATAACATCCATTTCTCACTCCCGTCTGCTCCGCGAGTATCGTAACTGTTTTTGTAAATTTTACAAGTCATATGGCTATTTCGGCGCTCATAAGACGGATAAAAATTTAAGGAGAAATAATCGCGACCATATGTTAAACGTAAACAGTAATTCAGCATTTTAGAGAGCTTGTACAACGTCGAGGGTTAGCAAAAGATAGTGTGCACTGGGATAAAATATATACAGAGTGCGGTACAAGTGGTTTCACTCAGAAAAGCATTACATATTTCACACTGATAATGTTGAATCCGTCACTCGAAACATAACAAAAATGAAAAAAAAACATTTATTTTTAGATATTAAACTGCTTTATGACCATACTTTATAACCACAACGCATTAAAAAATAAAAAAAAAAAGTAAATATATAAATAGAAAGATTCTAGAGTCTCGCGAGAAAGACAGTCGAAAACAGCAAAAAAAGTTACTGCGAAAGGAGGAATATGGGAGAGAAACCTTTATTCCTTTCAAAGATTCACATCGGGGCTACCTCCTGCTACTCGATCGAAGGTCGGTCGCGGGATCGCCTTAACACATTTTCGATCACCATAAATTACGCTCTTACGTTTACGGCTCTTTCGAAGGATGGACGCTTGTTTATACGTCGATTAAGCCTAATCGATTTGTATTGCGTCGCTCACATACTACACGTTGCTCGCGATAGCTCCCGGTAAAGAGGGAGGAGGATAGAGAGTCGAAGAGACACGCGCGCACGAAGAGGACCTCTCCTTTTCCAGACAAACGATCCACTTATCGGACCGAGTCTCTTTTCTGATTCTCTTGAGTCACGCGAGCTGACTTGTCCCGCGCGTGACTCATCCCACGAGCGTAGTATCTAAGCACGAACGGTGGATAAAAAAATATATATAAGACTTTTTATTAGATATCTTTCCTCCCCCCGTGCGTGTCCCTCCGGCTGTAAAAATCTCTGAACAAGTTTCGATACTTCGTTTAGTGAAAATTTAATAGATCATAGATACTTCTTACGATCTCCAGTCTTAGCAATTTTCTTGATTATATTTTTTAATATCTAACAAGGTAAACAAAGAAAGATACATTAGGGTTTCGATGCAACGTTCTGCATAGCGATATATTGCACGAGTTTGCGATTGGTCATTATCGCGCTTTGTTGCGATCGCAATTATTACAAATTAATCCTTGCAGATCGAATAGAGAACTCGCAATCGCCGCAATTGAGTTCTCGCGTTATCAATCTGATATTTTAACGGTCTCTATTAGATCGAGTCGTTATATATTTATGTACATAGCTTGTAGATATATAAGTATACGCATATAAAGCACGTATCTAATATTTTGTACAGTAAATGGATCGAATTAAAGTTGTAGTGAGTAAATAACATGGTCAATGAAATGGTGATAGGGATGCATTCTTTGATGAATATTCAGGTTGGTTTTTCTTCTAGAGAGAAAATGTAAATAGAAACCTGACTTGAGAGAATAATTTAATATTGTATGATACACAGGCTCTTATTTTTTGAATAGATTAGATAAATATGTATAAAGACATGATATGTTTTTAGAATCATATTTTAGTCTTACTTTTTTCTAGAAAAATTAAAAGTGCGGTTAAAATCGATCACTACAATCAATTTAAATCAAACAATTGACATTTCAACATTAAACAAGTTTTTCGAAAAATTATATAACGATCGGCTTACAAATAGTCTCGTTGAGTTCGATTGTGCATGCACGAATCTCGAGAAGATCTGATCTTTTTCAGCGTATCAGATTTCTTGACGTTTCTTCTCGACCGCCGATCGCGCAGAATTTATTATAAGTATATGTGTGTAAAAAGAAAAAAATCTATAAAACGAGAACACTCGCCTACGGTACGACTGCATGCTATCGCATCGGCTGCATTATCGTCTTACTTTTGTTCACAGCCAGCACATTCCTGATCGTTTCGCATGCACAAGAGCAAATAAGCTCGCTTGTTTCGCCAACTCGCCACTATGGACATTTCAAACCATTTCGATCGGGTGTATAGAATGTCCCGCAGCTGTGCCGAGTTATTATTTTTATTTTTTTAAATTTGATTCTTTGATAATAAGTTTTATAAACTCGATCATTTTTTTCGAGGAAAATTTCATGGAAGTCTTATATATTATACAATTTTTTTTCTTTCAATATTGCGAATAATACCTTAGAAAAATTAAATTTTACAGAGATTAAATTTTTTTCTTTCAATATTGCGAATAATACCTTAGAAAAATTAAATTTTACAGAGATTAAATTTCTCCATAAAATTCATGAGATTAACTGTCAATTAAAAATTATGAAATTAACTGTCAAAAAATGAAATTTAATTCTTTGCTAAGATTCCTTAATTTTCGATGTAATTAATACAAGAGTGATTTTTCTAAATCTACCGATAAGTGTAATTTTTTATTTAAAAAAAAAAATAATAACGCGACTGTATTACACATCAAATATTAATATTAGGAGTAAATTATGCAAAGTCGGCGCATTTAAGGGATTTATTTGCAAATCTGCTTTGTCCCAAAACTGAAATCAAAATTATAAAATAAGTCTGAACGATATCGATTTTATTTCATTATAAATCCAATTTTATTTTTACGCAATTCTCAATCGTTCGGTCGGTTTTTCGCATACCTGCCGTTCGGTATACGAGCGTAAAGAAACCGCATGGACCAAGGATGAAAGACGCGGGATTCGAAAGATATACCATGATCGATTCTGTGATCTAATGTTGAAAATTCTTTTATTTTCGGTGCTGACTTTTGGCGGCCGCCCACCTAGACTCCGAGCCCGGCATTAATCATAGTAAGTCAACGAAAGAAACAAGAGAGGCCCCGGCTCAGGCGGCTAAAGACGCCTGCGGCGCGGTGCTTCGTATTATTTTCCCGCTTATCCACCCCTCTACTAACAGACAGCTTTTGATTTTCGATTCATCTCCAGTGCAGACGCATGTACCGAGAGAGATCAGGATATATTGTCGCAACAATGTCACGCGCTCTCGAGAGTGTGTTCTAAAAAAAATATGATATAAATTGCATAGATGTATAAATAAAATGTGTAGGATGCTTATATACGAGTTATGTTTATGATTATAATCCATTTGTATCAGAAAAAAATGGATTAAAATAAACCGTACTTCAAACAATGAACGTATTGTGATAATAGTATAATAGTATAATGTTCTCTCGGTACCTGCACGATTCTCGCGTCTAAATATGTAATTGTATCATTCCATTCGTTACCTTCTTGAGAAACTAATCGTCGCGATATTGTCACAGCTCTTTCGTGGCTAACAAAGATTTCCCCATGCCTCTTTTTTTCCTGCTGCTTGCGGATCCAGGGATCTGGGAGTGTCACGGAAAAGTTTGCGGTAATTAACGTGAGACAGGGAGAAAGAAAGTGGGAGGAAACAATATTAACACTGGTGTGGTGTCGTGATAAGTGTTTTACCCTATAGCTTGCTTTGTCGTCGATTATCGTCGTTTAACCAGTTTGTTTGTTTTTTTTTTTTACCCTTCTACGTTTAACAAGTCGCCAGAGTCGATCGAATTAAAAGTCGATCTTCGATGCTTGATAATACGTGTAATACGCTTTTGTAATCATTACTTTTATAATCATTATCGTGCAAGCAAGAAGAACGCGTGAAAAGTTTCGTTGTTTAGAATTGTATCTATAATTTCGTTAAAAAATCTTCCGTATTTTGAAATAATATTCTGACATATAAAGAAAGAGATTAATGTTTTACATTTGTAAATAGAAATGTCTCTTACTTCAACGCCATAGAATTCCTTGTTTTCTAATCAAGCTCACGGTGATTTACTATATAAAATTTCTTTAGACGAAAATTTTCACGCTTTTTTATGTTCATTTAAGCTAAGTGGACCGAATCAATTTGTTTTCATATGCAAATGATAGATGTTTCGACGGATTTAGTTTCGATGTTTCTTTTATTCTTTTGAGCCTTCGCTATTTCTAAATAGCGATTATTATAGCTGTCACTTATCTCGCTATTTTTTAAATTAGTTTTGTACATATTTAATGCTATTGTATATATTTGATGTTAAAAAGACACGCTGCTGTTTTATATTTTTGGCAAAATATTTAGAATCACAATTTTACATGTGTATTATATTTTATTCAATATTTCTTTTTAAAATTGATTGATATTATAAAGTTTAATATTTATTTAGATATAATAAATTAATAGTATATATAATATATAATATATATTGTTGATGCACATTATCTTATATATATATCTTAAATAAATCATAAATATTTTTAGTATTTTTAAATAATTTAAAATTATTTTTGTCTAAACATTTGTTTTGTATAAAAGAGATTTTTTTCGCTGTTTTTCATAATAATTTTTTCCACATACGAATATTTTCACATATTTGAGAAATTTGAAAGAATTTATCGAAATGGGAGCAATTAGTTGGTGTCATTTGCTTACGTGGAAGAGAACGATACACAAATTCTTTTATGTCATTGTATTATTTTTCAACATATGCGATAAGCTATTTTTACTTTTTTTCTTAACGCTATTTTTTCAATTTCGAAAAATGAATATTCTTAACAAGCAAGGTTCGCTATTTATTGTTGAAATTTTTTTTCATCTTAGGGCGAGTTGGAGCAACAGCTTCTTCAGGCAAATCCAATTTTAGAAGCGTTTGGCAATGCGAAGACCGTGAAGAACGATAACTCGTCTCGTTTCGTAAGTTGTATCAATAATTTTTTGTTTCAGCTACACACATGAAGCTAAAACAGTTGCATAATAAAATACATATTGATGATTTTAGTATGCAATTTTATTTTTACTTCAGTTTTATGTAACTGTCAGCATGCTATTTTTTCCATTTCCAATTATCGTAATTGTGATGGCATATGTAATGCACATGTTGTAGGGTAAATTTATCAGAATAAATTTTGACGCGTCCGGTTATATAGCCGGTGCAAACATCGAGACGTATCTTTTGGAAAAATCGAGGGCTATTCGACAAGCGAAAGATGAAAGGACTTTTCATATATTTTATCAACTATTGGCAGGTGCCTCACCGGAACAGAAGAGTAAGTTTTAAGAAACAAGGAGTCTTCTGTTTTACGTTCTGTTAATTGCATTCAATAACATAAATGATTCGACTTTTTTTTTCAGAGGAATTTATATTGGAAGATCCGAAACACTATCCTTTCCTATCTAACGGGGCTCTACCAGTGCCAGGTGTTGACGATTCCGCCGAATTCTTCTCCACAGTAAAGTCTATGCACATCATGGGCATGACCAACGAGGACTTTTCCTCCATCTTCCGTATCGTTTCCGCCGTGATGTTGTTTGGCTCGATGCAATTTCGGCAGGAACGGAATTCTGATCAGGCGACGCTGCCTGATAATACGGTGGCACAGAAAATCTCGCATCTATTGGGTTTGAGCGTTACCGAGATGACGAAAGCCTTCCTGAAGCCGCGTATCAAGGTTGGCCGTGATTTTGTGACGAAGGCGCAGACGAAGGAACAAGTGGAGTTTGCCGTGGAGGCGATCTCGAAAGCCTGCTACGAGAGAATGTTCCGTTGGTTAGTGAACAGAATCAACAGATCACTGGACAGAACGAAGCGACAGGGTGCCAGCTTTATTGGTATACTGGATATGGCCGGTTTTGAGATATTCGAGTTGAACTCCTTCGAGCAGTTGTGTATTAATTACACGAATGAGAAGCTGCAACAGTTGTTCAATCACACGATGTTTATTCTGGAGCAGGAGGAGTATCAGCGTGAAGGAATCGAATGGAAGTTTATAGACTTTGGATTAGATTTGCAGCCAACAATTGATCTGATTGACAAGCCAATGGGTATTATGGCACTCTTGGACGAGGAATGTTGGTTTCCCAAAGCCACGGACAAAACGTTTGTAGAAAAACTAGTTGGCGCTCATAGCGTTCACCCAAAATTCATGAAGACCGATTTCCGCGGCGTGGCCGACTTTGCGATTATCCATTACGCCGGCAAGGTGGATTATTCTGCCGCTAAGTGGCTAATGAAAAACATGGACCCGTTGAACGAGAACGTTGTCAGTCTTCTGCAAGCCTCGCAGGATCCGTTCGTGTGTCACATCTGGAAGGATGCCGAGATTGTCGGTATGGCACAGCAGGCACTCACGGACACGCAGTTTGGCGCGAGGACGAGAAAGGGCATGTTTAGAACAGTCTCGCAATTGTATAAAGAACAATTGGCCAAGTTGATGGTGACACTGCGCAATACGAATCCGAACTTCGTCAGATGTATAATTCCGAATCACGAAAAAAGAGCTGGTAAGATTGATGCACCGCTCGTGCTAGATCAACTTCGGTGCAATGGAGTATTAGAGGGTATCCGCATCTGCCGGCAAGGTTTTCCCAATAGAATTCCGTTTCAAGAATTTAGGCAACGCTATGAATTACTCACTCCGAATGCTATTCCCAAGGGATTTATGGATGGGAAGAAGGCTTGCGAAAAGATGGTACGTATTTTTCTATTCATGTATCTCGATTCACGATAATGAGAACATATGTAATAAATCGTAATTTTTTTTTATAGATTCAAGCATTGGAGTTGGATCCGAATCTTTATCGTGTTGGACAATCCAAAATCTTTTTCCGCGCCGGAGTGTTGGCACATTTAGAGGAAGAAAGAGACTACAAGATCACGGATATAATCGTCAATTTCCAGGCTTTCTGCCGCGGTTTCTTGGCTAGGCGTAATTATCAGAAACGCTTGCAACAGCTTAACGCGATTCGCATTATTCAGAGGAATTGTGCGGCCTATTTGAAGCTGCGTAACTGGCAATGGTGGCGGTTGTATACTAAGGTAAAACCATTGTTGGAAGTTACTAAGCAAGAGGAGAAACTTACGCAAAAAGAGGATGAGCTGAAGCAAGTTCGCGATAAGCTGGAGTTACAGCTGCACTCGGCTCAAGAGTACGAGCGTAAATATCAGCAGGCAATTGAAGAAAAAACTATGCTGGCTGAGCAATTGCAGGCGGAAGTCGAGCTCTGCGCGGAAGCTGAAGAGATGAGAGCTCGACTGGCCGCAAGAAAACAGGAACTTGAGGAAATTTTGCACGATCTGGAAGCGCGTATCGAGGAAGAAGAAGAGAGAAGCGCCGCGTTGACTCAGGAGAAGAAAAAGCTACAGTTGAATATCAGTGATTTGGAAGAGCAGTTGGAAGAAGAGGAAGCTGCCAGACAAAAATTGCAATTGGAGAAGGTCCAATGCGACGCAAAAATCAAGAAATTAGAGGAAGATCTTGCCTTGTCGGATGATACTAATCAAAAGTTGCTAAAAGAGAAGAAAATTCTTGAGGAGCGCGCCAATGATCTCTCGCAGACTCTAGCAGAAGAAGAGGAGAAAGCAAAGCACTTATCAAAACTGAAAGCTAAACATGAAGCGACAATTGCCGATCTTGAAGAGAGGCTCCTCAAGGATCATCAGCAACGTCAAGAGGTAGATAGATCCAAGAGGAAGGTCGAAACTGAAGTTTCAGATCTAAAGGAGCAATTAGCCGAGAGGAAAACGCAAGTTGAAGAACTACAGCTTCAGCTTGGTAAACGCGAGGAAGAACTCAATCAAGTTATGGCAAAAATGGACGAAGAAAGCGCTGCTAAGGCGCAAGCTCAGAAAGCGCTCAGGGAATTGGAATCACAATTAGCCGAGCTTCAGGAAGATTTAGAAGCCGAGAAAGCGGCTAGAGGTAAAGCAGAGAAACAGAAGCGTGATCTAAATGAGGAACTTGAAGCGCTGAAGAATGAATTGCTCGATTCTTTGGATACTACCGCAGCTCAACAGGAATTAAGAAGCAAACGAGAGCAGGAACTTGCGACTTTGAAAAAGAATCTAGAGGAGGAGACTTCATCGCATGAAGCTATACTCGCTGACATGCGTCACAAGCATACACAAGAATTGACTGCTTTGAACGAACAAATGGACGCGTTGAAAAAGACGAAGGCAGCTTTAGAGAAAGCGAAAGGCTCCTTGGAAGCCGAAAACGCCGATCTAGCGACGGAATTAAGATCGGTCAGCGCAAGCAGACAAGAATCCGATCGACGTCGTAAACAGGCAGAGCAACAATTGGCGGAAATAAATGCGAAACTGGCTGAAGTAGAGAGAAACAAGCAAGAATTGGTCGAAAAAGTTACAAAATTGCAACAAGAAGCAGAAAGCGTGATGCAGCAACTAGAAACTGCCGAATTGAAAGCTTCTGCAGCATTGAAAGCATCAGCCACCTGCGAATCACAATTTACCGAACTTCAACAACAGTTAGAAGAAGAAACCCGACAGAAATTGGCTCTTAGTTCGAAGTTACGTGCATTAGAAAGTGAGAAAGAAAGTCTGCACGATCAGCTTGAAGAGGAGGAAGAAGCGAAACGTGCCTTGGACAAGCAAGTGCTAAGTTTGAATATACAACTGGCCGAGGCCAAGAAGCGCGCGGACGAGGAAGCAGAAGCGGCTGCTGCTCTTGAGGAGATCAGAAAGCGTTGCATGAAAGATATTGAGGCTCTTCAGCGACAAGTCGAGGAGTTACAAGCGGCCAACGACAAATTGGATAAATCGAAGAAGAAGATTCAGGCAGAATTGGAGGATAGTATCATTGAGCTGGAGGCGCAACGAGCGAAAGTACTCGAGTTGGAGAAGAAGCAGAAGAATTTCGACAAAGTGCTCGCCGAAGAGAAGGCTGTATCCGAACAGTATGCGGAGCAAAGGGACGCCGCAGAGAGAGAAGCACGTGAAAAGGAAACAAGAGTGTTGTCTTTGACTCGCGAATTAGATGAACTTAACGAGAAGGTTGAGGAATTGGAACGAGTCCGTCGAGGTCTGCAATCGGAATTAGATGAATTAGTAAATAACCAAGGTACGGCTGACAAAAATGTTCACGAATTAGAGAAAGCGAAACGCTCATTAGAGTCGCAATTGCAAGAGCAGAAGTCACAAGTAGAAGAGTTGGAAGATGAGCTACAGTTCACTGAAGACGCTAAGCTGCGGTTAGAAGTGAACATGCAAGCATTGCGAGCACAGTTTGAGCGCGATCTCCAGACCAAGGAGGAGCAAGCGGAAGAGAAACGTCGAGGATTGGTGAAGCAGCTGCGTGATCTCGAGGCGGAGCTTGAAGATGAGAGGAAACAGCGTGCCGCGGCTATCGCTGCGCGTAAGAAAATGGAAGCAGATTACAAGGACATCGAACAACAGTTGGAGATGCATAATAAAGTGAAGGAAGACGCACTCAAACAATTAAAGAAACTTCAAATTCAGATCAAGGATTGCACCAGAGAAACGGAAGAAGCCAGGGCCGCCAGAGATGAATTGGCAACTGCCTCGAAGGAAACCGAAAGGAAGGTTAAGAGCTTAGAAGCTGACTTGTTGCAATTGACCGAGGACTTTGCCAGTAGCGAACGTGCCAGAAGAATTGCCGAAAATGAAAGGGACGAATTGCAGGAAGAGGTCAATAACAATGCCAATAAAGGTACTTTGATGTTGGATGAGAAACGTAGACTGGAGGCGAGAATTGCCACTTTAGAGGAAGAACTGGAGGAAGAACAATCGAACGCCGAGATTGTGATGGATCGTGCCAGAAAGAGTCAGATTATGATCGAACAGTTGACAACAGACTTGGCGACCGAACGATCTACCACGCAAAAGTTGGAGTCGCACAAGATGCTGCTGGAGAGACAAAACAAGGAACTTAAGGCTAAGTTGACCGAGCTAGAGACGGCGCAACGTGCAAAGACCAAGGCTACGATACAGCAACTGGAATCGAAGATCAATAATCTCGATGAGCAGCTCGAGACCGAAGCCAAGGAGAGATTTGCCCAGCAAAAGATCAATCGCAAATTGGAAAAGAAATTGAAAGAATTGAATTTGCAACTGGAGGATGAGAGACGAAATTCAGATCAGTATAAAGAACAGGCGGAGAAGGTCAATATCAGGATGAAGGCATTGAAGAGACAATTGGATGAAGCGGAGGAAGAGATTAGTAGGCATAAGACATTAAAACGGAAAGCACAAAGAGAAATGGACGACTTGATAGAAATGAACGAGGAGCTCAATCGAGAAATGACACAAATGAAGAATAAATACAGGTGATTTTATTTCTATTCTCAAATAATGAAAGAGATAAAAAGATTGCTAAAATAGCAAAAGAAAGATAAAGACTTTAATATTTATAGGATATTAAATAGCGAGAAGATATTATTCTCTTTTGGATCATACATAATATTTATAGATATATATTCATATATTCTCTTTTTTATGTTACGCTTTTTAGGCCGTACGTATCTGTAACGTTAGGCGAACGTAATGAGGCAGTATTAAAGTAGTGTTTTATCTTTGAAGGAAGTGATCAACTTCTGACATGTGTAGGTGTCAAGAGAGAAAAAACGATTGGTATCCTACCTGAGAGAGTTTTTTGCTAGGAAACAATCCCATTAGTCTCCCCAGTGTGCTACAGTGAGTTAAGCGAGCTCTTTTAGTTAATTTGAAACCGCTAACCCTGAAAGTAATAATGTCGACTTGACTGCTACCTTGTGTGATAACGACATACTACACCTCCGGCATTTTTTTGACTGCAATTGTTTGTGAATGTGTTCTTTTTTTCTATTTGGTTCGCAGTAAACGCTATCGGTCAATAGTTTAAAATATTTTTTAAGAAAATTTCTCAGCTTTTCCAACATAGTGTAAGAGCTTTGCATATTTCAGAAAATCTTTATTTAACATTTATTATCAGGTATCATACAGGAGGACTTTAAAGGTAAATTTATCCAGATCTAATTTAATCTAATAGATTTTCATCAATAATTGTTCAATACAGCTTCATTATTTTACTCACTCTACATTTCTGTATATTCACCTGTTTATTTTTCATATTTATTTTTTTATTGCATAATTTTATTTGGGATATTTAATTTTAAAAGTAAGTTTTTTCAGTAAAGAACTAAACTTTTCAGAGTCACACGGGAGATTTTGACTTGAAAAATTTATACATTTAAACTACTGACTGATGGTGTATGTTTTCTAATTGCACAGGTCTTCCTTTAATGACTAGACACATTGTCTAATTAATGTAATGATTCTGTTTAAAGGCGCGGCGGTGGTCCTCCGATAAGCTTGAGCTCCACGAGGCTGAAACGCGGTTCCGTGCAGACCGGCGGCTCGGGCGACGACTCGACGACGCAGGACGAGAGCATCGACGGCGAGGAGAATGTTAATTGAGTATCAGTCCAATGTACTCTCGAACTTCTGTGAATTATGTATATACGTGCGTCGAGAAAAGGTGTTGGCTTTTTTGTTCGATTCGGCGTGTTACGCGGACTGTCAAATTGACATCGGCGCGTCGCGAGTACAAGGACTAACTCCACGAGATTAAAATCAAAAGTCGTTTCGACAATATACCGTGGCGTTTCCAGCCTTAAGATTAATCATGATGGAATAACGATCTCCCCCTCCCTGGGGGAAACTTAGTTAACCGATACAATGCCGATGATTGAAGAGAAAGAGTCAAGGGGCGCGAAACAGCGAAAAATAATAAGAATAATCGAATGAAGGACTTTTGATACATTTTATATAGAACGAACGCAAACGTTGATTGCATTTTACGTATATATAAGAAAGAAATAGTGTGTATGTGTGTGAGAAAGAAGAGAGGGGTAAAATAAATTTGGAGAAGGAAACTTGATCGTGATGAATTTATTGGGGACATATTTAAATAAAACTTAAATAGTAAATTAAATCGAAAAACGGGGGCGCGTTTTTATTTTGACGCTGCCTCTCGCTTGATTTCTTCGAGCTGTCGGACCAATCCGGGACTAGCGAGATCCAATGGAGTCTTACGCTCCTTATTGGTGATCGTCAGGTCAGCTCCGCGCGCCGCCAACAGCTTTGCCTCTTCTACGCGGTTCTCCTCGCATGCAAGATGTAACGGCGTATTACCGTACGCATCTCTTTGATCTGAAAAAAAAAAAATAAATAAACGAAATGGCATGTGAAACGAAAATGCAATATGAAATTGTCTTATCGATATTTTGAGGAAGAGCGAGCGAATCTTTGTACTAAGTTATAATCGAAAATATTTATATATAAATATATATATATATATATAGATTATATTTGATATTTTATATATTATTATACTGTAAAACGAGAGAAAGAGGAGAGACAGAGAGAGAAAGGGAGAGGGAGAGCTGTATTTCAGTAACACACTTCCGCTACCTATATTCAATTTCTTCCCATACTCTATGAGGAGTTTCACGATGGCGGTGTTGCCTTTCGAGGCGGATCTGTGCAGCGGCGTGGCACCTCGTTTATCCGCGATGTTCACGTCGGCACCCTTTTCGAGCAACGCTATGCAGATGGCCTTCCAATTTTTCGACGCGGCGTACTGCAATGCTGAATGGCCGTCGACCGTCATCGCGTTTACGTTCGCCCCCTCAGTCAGCAGCGTGTTGACAACCTTTTCACGACCGGCGGACGACGCCAGGATCAACGGAGTCATGTTCGTCTGCAAAAGATTTGGACGCGCGATCAAATGTCATTAATGTCCGCTGTTTGATTTCGTAGGTATTTCGAGGAGATTAACTAGGCGCAACGAATGGAATGAAAGTCTCGCGATAATTATGCGACGTTGTGTTATGCATGAGAGAAAGACAGAATGTGCAAATGCGCGATGCATTTTAGAGAGACGTAATTTCGCTTTATACTTATTTTCTTATAAGTTTTTTTTTTTTTTTTTCTTATAAATGATCTATGGGAAAAAATTATAATATAATTATATGCCATAAAGTGTGTATATATTATTAAGATCTCCATTTTTCTTTATATATAGGTTTCAAATGAAAAGATGTTTTTTTTTGTAGATTAATCTCCTATCCTTTTCCTCTATGAATCTGCAAGATGCGATTGTAAAAATTAGTTTGAGATCGCGTTAAGTTCTATTTAATCAAAATATTTGATCTGTTTTTACATTTGTAACAATTTAAGGATCATTTATAGGCTATCTACGATTAGTTTAAATATTAGTTTAAATTTAGCTATAATGCTAATTGTTTCTAATGATAAAAAATATTTTGAAATATTTTTTTAGAAAATGTAAACGATTGTATAATCTATTTGTATATATGGCCTTGTATATGTAGAAATATCTCTTTGAATTGCAAGATTTTGATGAACAGTGCATGATATGCAAAGTATATTATTTTTCCGAAAAGTGCTTGATGTTTTGAAATATGAAAATAAATTTGATTTAAATATAGATATGTAGCGCGAATTATTATTATCATAAATATTATGCATATATAAAATAATAAAAGTCTTAATACGATTCTATATAATTGCGGGCATAAAAACAAATCGTTTATATTTTTTTTTTAATTAAACTAATTCTTTCAACAATTATGCAAAATAATATAAATTTTAAACAATATCATAGTTTTTTAAAGTGGTTGAAGAAATTATTTGCTAAGTGAAATTCTTGTACAGCTTCCAAATAAGTGGAATTATTGCAGATTTTTCTTAACAATGTTTACAAAGTCATGTAAGTATAAAAATGGTACTCTTGCGTGACAAGAAAATCACGCAAGCTTAAATAATTTTATTTTAATCTTCGACGAAAAATCATGTAATAATTTTAATCAAATAAATATATATTGCATTTGTTGAATCGATTCGAATTCAAGAATATATGAATGATGAAAATATAATTTTTAATTGTATTATGCTATATCCTTTAGACTAAAAAGAAAATATACACTCGACATTAGAAAGAAAAAATGAAGAAAGAAGATGAGAAAAATTTCAAAAAATAGAGAAGATCTACGTAGCGTGTATCAGCATTTTTTGATCGATAAGGTATTCGAAAGCAGCCATCAATTTATATGGCTTGATGATCTCTTACATCGTCCACAGGATCGACGGGTACATCGAGAGACAGCAAATGCCTGACCAGGTCATCGTGACCACCCAGTGCTGCCCAGTGGATCAACATGCGACCGTTCTATACAAGAAAAAAGAAAACAAAATATAACCTTAAAAATTGAACATGTGCGAATTACCATAGGGCTGTTTTCGCTTTCGAAAACATCATTCTAATGTTGTGTTCAAGAACGTCACCCGGGGTGCAACCAAAATATTGTAGTATACGTGACGTAAATCATAATATCGAGCGCATTCGGATGACGTTGTCGAACGCAGTCCTGAGGATAAGGACGGACTAGAATTTTTGAACGGTAATAATGAAATTAAGGTGAAGTTTTCGAATGCAGCCCCGCGTTGCTCGACAATACGAACGCTGTCGGTTTGTGTCTTCAGTTTCTCGTTCTCATTCAACAGAATTTTTACGGCCGCGGTTTTTCCGCGATAAGCCAGATCATACGCCGTAGGTTCTTGCTGCATCATTCTCGGAGATTATGAATGAAATTTATAATGATAGACGCGTTTAACACGAAATATGTTTATGTATGCGTTTTGAACGCTGCAGACATAAACGATATCCAGTCTGTCACTGATATCAGCTGATATTCACTTGTCACGTTTGCCCCTTGTCACACCTGTTTGCAATTGAATGTGACAATATATGTTGGCAATCCTGAGAATATATATTTTTATTATGGATACACTTGTATTTGAAATTAGAAACTAGATGATATAATGGTCAGAATCAAAAAAATGTAAAAAAATATAAAAAATGCACGGAAAAAGAAAAAAAAAGAATAAATATATCACTGCAAACTATAATTCATTTTTCGTTTCGATTAGATATTTAAAAATTGTTTAAAAATTTTGTTGCATATTCGATAAAATATTTTTTTATAAATTTTATTAAATTGTTTACAATTTATCTTACATTTATTTTATATTGTGTAATTTGTAAAGAAAAACAGGTGAGATTGACAAAAAGAAAAGAAAAGCGTTTTTTGCGAAATATTTATTGTGAATAATCTTACAGTTAATATTCGAGGTAGCACGGAGTATTTACTACAAATAAGCAAATTGCGTTTGAATACACACCATAAAACACGTTAAATTAAAAAATTATCATTGAAATAAAATAATATTATGAAATTATTTTTTAACAGTTGTAACTTATTGGAACAAAAATTAGAATCTTTTTCTTGAAAATAACTTGATATTAAAAATATAATATCAGTAAATGAAAGCATACCATGATTAATAACCAACATATCAAGGTGTTATCACATATCTCCATATTACATATTTTAATATTTATACTTGAAGTTCATTCTTATCAAATATCGCACTTTCACTTGAGCCACATCGTATACAATGTATTCATTGTATAATAAATCTGACTTTTTATTATGAGTTGCAGGTACTCCCACTCCATAGGGTACTTCGACGCCGTCGAGTTTATAGATATCTTTAGAATCAGGTTCTGTTTGACCACGACCTAGTGTGGAATGTTTGCCTTTTGGTAACTTCTCGATGTAATCCGCTTTATATCTCTCATACATGTTGCCTAGGGCGACTTCGCAGAGCAGCAACAAACCGGTCGGATTTTGACTATGTGTGCAGCAATAATTTGCAGATTTCGACACCATATCGGCAAAATATATACCTTTGCCAAACATATAACCAGTAACGGGCGCTTCCGGTGGCGCGATACGTAAACCTTGGGACAATATTCCCGCGAAATTCGTAGTCCTGGATCCGTGCCAGAGCAATTTTCGATTGGGCAATTTCTTGAAGGGTTTGAATCTCTGATCTTCTCCATGTCTCTTAACGACAAAGACTTCCTCGATCTCGAGCTTGTACTGCGTATGAGTAGCTGCGTGAGTGTTTTGAACATATTTCTCGATCATCTTGAATTCTTCGCTTGTCTTATCCAACACGTCGATATCCGTCTTTAGTTGTTTGTAATGATTATCGAGTGGATTCTGCTTTTCGTCGGTCTTATCACGCAAAAGATTATAGGCAATCTCCATCTCGAGCAACGCGTCCAACATGTCGCATTTGTTTTTAATCTCCTCCGATGTTTCGAGAATTTTCGGACCAGAAATGCCAAAATTATGAGGTATCAGCGTGTAAAATCTATTGGAAGCATCAATCAGTGTGGTATGGTCTATATTATTCTTTTTCAATATCTCTTGCAGTTCTGTTAGAACTGCGTAAGCTTTCTCAATCTGTTTCTTAGACAATTTTCCAAGCGGCATTTTGTCCATGTCTAGTTCAAATTCTAACATAACTTTCTTCATTTCAGCTACATCAAAAATAAGGCGCATAAGATCCTGAACTGGTTTCTGCAAATTACTCTTGATGTCCGAATCTAAAGAAGCAACCTCCTCATCACCATGATCTAAGTCAATCGGATACATTAAATTTGGCATCTTAACAAAGTGCTGTCTGTTTTTCCATTGATTACCACTCTTTTCTTCATACAAGTTCTCAAACTGCTCTATACAATCTTCCAAAGCCATTTCTTCCAATTTGTTACCGCCAATCGTTGTACCAATCCGACCCCAACTTCTAAACAAATGATATCTTTCAAATTTATCATGTTTTAAAATTTGCAACTTGTAATAACTATTCTTCTTTGATTGTATATCTGTCAGGCCTAATGTCGCAGTATATTTATCTTTTCCCTTTTGATAGATATGCGCACAATTTTCCAAGCCACTATCAGGATCAACAGCTCCACCACCTTTCACCTTTACCTTCACTTTGCCAGAACTCGATTTCTCGAACTTGCTTTTACTCTTGGAGGCATTAGATTTTGCAATAACGTTAGAAAGTCTAGCATTTATATCGCCACCCCAACTAGAAATGGTTTTCTTCTTTAAAAGCATGATGGGAGCATCCGTGTATTCTTTTGCTTCTTCTATGAAATCTTCCGTTATTACTTGAATATCACATGATTGAACATCTTCCATTCTTTTATTCATCTTTTCTAATTCATTCTGATTCGAAATTACAGCAGCCAAATCTTCATGAATTTTTGTAGTAACAGTACCACCTAACAATAAAATTTCTTTCTTCAATTCTTCTTTATCTTTCTGTGTACGACCTAATATAACAAACTGCATATTCTTCAAAGGACGTGGTTTTCCTTGTATTTTTGGGCCATCTACTTCTTCTTTAACAGAGCTCGATGATGATGGTGCTGTTATCTTAAACACTCGTTTTTTCACCTTAGACTTGTATGACCTAAACAAATTCAAAGCATTGTAAACCATAGTTTCATCACATTTATTTGCAAAAAAAAAGGAAAAGTTTAAAATATCATCTGCTATTATTTAATAAGGGAAAACTTACTTAATTGGAAATTTTTTCTTCATGTCACTTGGTATTTCGCACTTTTTTCTTTTTGGATCTTGAGTAACATAGTCACATTTGGTCCATTCTGTTACATTACCAGTGCATTTATAACCCAAACCAGAATTATATATAAGTTGTCCTTTGCATCTTGGACAGGGTTCTAGAGCTCCAAAATACAGTATATCAGATACAAGATTTACAATCTGTAAATAAAATGATTTGATTAATGAAACAAATAAATCTGTAGTTTAAGTATAACAATAAATGAATATCTCTCCTGCAATATATAATTATATAATATATAATTCAAATTTGCAAAATATTCTTTGATTAATGATGCAAATACATATTACAAAGTACCTACATTTGAGGTGCCTGTAGGAATTTCTTGATGGTTTTTTTCCAATAATGCAACCAATTGATTTTTTTCAAGACCTGATATTTGATCCTTTATAGCATACAGTTCTTCATTTTGCTTTTTCATCAATTTTGCCTCCTCTGCATCTTCTGGTTCGTCTTTAATCTTTTTAGGAGGTGGTGGCATATCACCTTGAGCTATTTTTGGTAGCGCAGTTTTGAGACTGTTTCTATCTTCTTTTGAGAGCTCTTTAGTACCTGGTAGCTCATCTCCACTCCCATAATATCCTAAGTCTGCCCTTAGTTTCACAAAACATTCCACATGATGCCACCTATCTAAACCACCAAACCTCCTAGCTTCCGCAGTCTCATAATCCTTTTTTGATATTCTCATTTCACCTTTTATTATCTTTTCATCACATCCTTTACAAGTAGATTTATTAGATTTAGCATATTCTACTCGAAAATCACTTGAGCCACTGCTACCACCTTTTGTTCTTTTTTTTCCTTTTGCAGATACGGGAGGTGCATTAAGAGATTCTTCTACATAAAAAAAAAAAATACAATAGTAAGCTAAGATGATGAAGTAAATTATAAAATTTTAAATTCTGCTGAATATATATACCAACCAATTTTTTTCTGAATTACTTCCTGATCTTCATGGCGAATTTCATCAAAGCCAGCTATATCAGCAGTAGATTTTGGTCTTTGTTTTAAAAAGAAGCAATTAAAATGATACCATCTAGGTATTGTTCCATCATGGACAGGACTCTAAAAATGTAAACAATATTTCTTTGGTAATATTAAATTTGATTTTTGAGATATCATAAAAAAATATGTTCGATAAATATCTATTATATTCATTTCATAAGTTTTTATTGTTTAAAACCAACTTGAAGTAATAAAGAATTGGAATATTAATTGTACATTGTAAATAAAAAAATCTATTATTAAATATGTTAAGGAATAAATAGGAGAAAATATATTTATATAGAGAAATAATCTTATTATAAATCTGTAGAAATGTGATAGTCTACAAAAAAAAAAAACAAATAGAGCAATTTAACATTGTCGCTATTATCGTCATGCGGACGATATTGTTATTCAGAATAATTCACAGGAACATAAAAATTTCCGCAAGACAACAGCGAGATAGCACGTTAGGGATGCTCGCGTCTGTCTTTTGCGCACAATTTGTTCGCGTGATTTCTTGGAGAAAATTCCGATACCTGAACAATAGCAGCGAGTCTCAAGCTCTGCTTGGTGATAGATTGTTTGCATGATTGACACTTGGAGCGATCGCTTTTCGCATATTCCGCCCGATACGGCAAGTCGTCGCTCATTTCGCCGAGTCTCTTCAATTCTCTTCCACTTCGGAAACGTGCAATTTGCGAGATAATGCCGATTAATACGCAACGCTGACACTGGTTACGTTCGATCGGAATAACGGTAGCTCTCGTACAATAACCGGCATTTGGCGGTTATATAGTGGCGCCACAAAATAGTCCAGACTTCAAACTTTCAGACATCTCTCTTCCAGTTTTTATCAACCTCTACGGATAACTAAAAATTAGAAACTAAACTATATATAATGGAATGCGATTGAATCTAACATCTGACATATCATAGCTTGAGCAGAGAGAAGCCTGAGAGGGATCACGTTGCCGCTTTTAAAATTTTTTAAAATTAATTTTCTTAATAATTTTTGTTCCTAATTTTTAAATATAACAAGTTACAAAATTAATAAAGCTCTAAAGTAAAAATAAAAATAATATTTTTTAAATTAATTTCTTAATTCGACTTTAAAGAGCAATGCGGCGATCGTCGTTGAATTTACTATCGAAGTCATTGCTTTCAAGAATCGCCAGGAAAATCTGGAATTAATTCCAATCCTACAATGAAATCCCCAATTTTCAACAAAACACACCGAATTAGGCGTCGTGAATGAGTCTTACAAGAACCAATAGAAATAATTCTCTACAATGAAAATCCTTGCTAACACGAATCATGCAACTTTATTAATGTTCACCTGACAAGATGGATAAAGATCATAAGAACTAAAAGAACATAACTGAAAGAATATGTTTTTGCAATATAATTTATTAACTTATTTTGTGAATATTTAGTTCCAATACGAAATATTCGTAAATACATCAATCTCTAATTAAAAGTAAATTATTAAATTCGTCAAATAGTCTCTAACATCTTTTATACCTTTCTAAGAACTATAGACTCTAAAGCCTCTTTAGCTCAGTGGTAGAGCACTGGTCTCGTAAACCAGGGGTCGTGAGTTCAAACCTCACAGGAGGCAGTAAAGAATTTTTGCATTCTCTCATATATTCTCACAAAGTATCTTATATTTTTTCAAGTTTCCTAATAATCATAAATATTGAGAACTTGATTTTTATTGATATGAATTATAAATAAATACGATTCATACATCATATTATATATTTGAGACAATCGTATTTATCGATATCATCGTTATTCTTTAAAAGTGCCATTATTAATCTTATTGTATTATTTTTCATTCTTTCATATTCTTAGAATTATCGGATTTAGTATGTAGATGTAAAAAAAGATTATTAATTAATAAAATTATAACGTATACGTACATATAAGTCTTAGATACGATCCAGAAATAAAAATGAAAGAGTTTACAACTTTTAAGAAAATCGAAATTTAAGAATCGATTTATTTGAAACAAATTCTTGGATCAAATTAAAGGTCTAATAATTTTTTTTCTATTAAAAATGTTCGAGTGTGAATTTCCGGGCTCTTTAGAATTGTAACTTCTAAAATATCTGGTTCGCGAATCAGGCGATAAATTGTCATATGGACTCCGGACATTGGAATGGAAAAGTTCCTGGATCATCGAGTTGGCGCCGGACATGTTTCGCACAAAATGCAATCTCCAGGGATTCTCCTCAAGGCCTGGCGACATTTGACGAAGATAAAGCGCCGGAAGGGACGATAAAAGAGCTATCGCTCGCGTGCCGGAAACTGTGTTCCCGCCCTCGGCTACAAAAACTACAGCCCTGAATAAAAGGATGAATCTTAGCTTCCATTCATGTACTTGCCGCGTTTAATGGTGTATAAACCCGATTTACTCTTTTGTGGAAATTTTTTCGATCGTATCAGCTACCGCGATCGGTTGTATAATTACAAAAGGTATCATTGCAGGCAAAATTGCGCATTTGAGTATATGAGTATACTCTTGTGAATATTTTACACTCACGTCGAGATGAAGTGTCCCTCGGTGATGTTGCTGTTCGTTTTTTTTGGCCAGTGCATCGTTTGCTCTTGGCAGGTGCAGAGTAAGCAGATATAATGGAAATAATGTATTATACGCGCAAAATGTGTCAAACGGAGTAAAATAAGTGGGAGTAATAGAATAACATACAGTGAGTGTAACGTACCATGTATGTGTGTGATACTCTAATAAAATTCTGATTAAATTAACAATAAATTGCCACTTTAAAATGGTTACTGAACAAATAAGTATGAAAACAAATCAATTAATTTTATCATGGAAAAATATCGTTACGCAGCCGCAAAGTTGATTATCGTGCTCGCGTGCGCTATCGCATTTAAACTTGCGGAGCGACATGAGGAGAATAATTAATTTAAAAGCAGAAACACAGGCGTTAGATAATGTACGATTGACAAACAATTATACTAATTATACTAATTATGGTAATTTGTAATATTATTACGTAATTACTTGTTACATTGGCGGAACTCGTATAATCGAGAGTGATCAACAGTTATTATCTCATTATTATATTGTTGTAAACCTGTTTATCGTACTTCGTTTTACACATGATTTTACATGGACGTTATTAATCTTGTTTTGTTACTTTATTATTATTCTGGCAAAATTGAATAGAATCCAATCAGTGGTCTCATGTACTAACAATCATCATCCTTTCAGTCCGATGTCCCGTGATGCGACTGAATAACGGAAAGATTCGTGTTCGGGCTCGAGGTCGGATTGTAAGATTTAATTGTCTCGATGGATTCACTCTCGTAGGCAACAAATATTCCACGTGTGTGCGCGGCCAGTGGGACACACCTACTCCCGTGTGTGTGAGTAAGTAAAGTCATGTATGTGTGTGTTTATGTGAAGCAGACGATAATGTTTATCAACATATGAGCACAATATCTGGCATATTTTTTTCACTATTATATCTTTAAAATTAGTTCATAATTTATTGACATTGGGAGAGAGATGCAGGAACGATTAATTCGCGTGACAAGAAATCTGGCAATTGATATCGTGGCTTGAGTGAAAAGAATAAATATACATAATATCAGTAGATTTGATTTATCTCTTTGCACGTGACGTACAGATGCGGAATGTCATCCACCGCCAGCACCGGCTCATTCGCTTATGGCACAAAAATTGGACGGCGCGATATTGATGTTCTTCTGCGAACCTGGCTATACCCTGATCGGCAATGCTGAGATTTATTGTGACGGAGTTCAATGGAACGGAACGATTCCTTATTGTCGAGGTATTGCAGTAATTTTAATTATTCTTCGTTTTCCTTGCTTAAACTATTTCTTTCTTACTCAATAATTGTAACAATAAATAAAATTATTAGACACGTGTAAATATTTTGACAACTTAGAAATTGAAAATTATTTTTGATGGGGCACAAGAGAATATATATGTAATTAAATAATTTTTCCTACGGAAAACTTCAATTGGCATGATCGCTTACAATCTAATAATAATAAATGCGAATTAACTTATTTTTATATAATTATTTGTTTTTGATTGTATTTTCCCTTTCCTTTTTTTCTTTCTCTTTTTTTTAATTAATTTTATTTAAAATTAATAATTATTAAAATTAAAATTAATAATTAATAATAATTATTAAAATTAATTTTATTTAATTAAATCAATTTTATTTCTATCGTAAATCCGATAATATCATTTGCAAGTCACTTGTTCGCGTTAACGCAATATCTCGATGTTTCATACATAATAAGATGCGAAAGCACCCGCACCCACAAAATGCGATTTCGAGAGTACGGATCTGTGCTGGTGGGAACAGGACCCACAACACGATTTTGATTGGAAACGTCATAATTTTGAGACACCGAGCTTACACATCGGTACTGGTCCTACGCACGATCATACGCTGGGAGCCGGAAACGACGGTACGTATATTTGTTTGACCTCGACTTTTCGCTGAAACGTTATAGATAAAAAAAAAAAATAGGAAAAATCACTGTCCTTAAAATACATGCTCGCATATTTGCGATATAATTTTAGGTCACTATCTTTATATCGAAGCATCCGGACGGTTGGTGAACGATACGGCAAGAATTATATCTCCTCTATATAATTCCTCATTGACTGAATCGGGCTGTTTCTCGTTTTGGTAAATATAATTTAATGTATAAAAATAAAATATCACTCTACAAGTCTCTTGCAGCTTTCCAGAGTTTAACTATTTTATTCTAAATTTTATTTTAAATATGTATAAGTCAGATTTTTAATTGAATTTAACGAACAAATTTTTAAATAAATTTATATAAGAACAAATTTTTAAACAGATTTTTATTGGATTTTTTTAAATAAGGATGTATATTTGGATGACAGGTATCATATGTACGGTGCCACGATCGGCTCATTGAATATTTATTTCAAGCCAGAGGATACTGCGTCGAGATTGATGTTCACCAAAAGCGGAAATCAAGGGAATCAATGGTTTCATGGTATCTTTGAGTTACCGAAAACTAATATCAGCTTTCAGGTGAGTATCTTTTTGATAACAAAATTAACTTTTAATCAGAATACTTTTATTTATACAGTAATGTTGTATCGTTATATTAAAATACAAGAAAAGAGAGTGAAATGTAAAATATGAAAGATTATAAAAAGATTAAGGTCTTACAAAATTTTTATATATTTTTAATATTGTTTATAGATTATTATAGAAGGAGTGCGAGGTAGCAGTTACGTGAGCGATATCGCGATAGACGATATCGCTATTTTACAAGGGGACGAGTGTATCGTTAAGAATGAATCTACCAGCGTAACTATAAGCAATGACGGTAAGTTAATTTTTTACATTGATTCTTAAACCAACAACAGGAAGCACGTATCTTGCGGTAAGATAATAATAAGCATCATAAGACTTATCTGATAGGAAATTCTTTTTAAACATGTTAGAAGGATAGTTTATAATTTTTAAACTTCCGATATTTTAATCTCTTCAAAATGAGAGCATTTTTATGTAATATTTAAAATATTTTGAGATTATGTCAACAATTATATAAATATTTTTAGATTGTATTTTGACTATTATTTTCCAGCAAGAGAGAAATATAGCCATTTTCCTCTATATATATATATAGAAAATGTATATCACACACGTTCTAAAAGATCCATGTCTATTTCAGATCAAGTCGAAATAGTTAACGCGCAACAAACCTGTCGGAATAGATGCGTTTTTTCTTCGACGACGCCCATTTCCTCCGACGCATCTAATAATTCATTTGGGCCGGAAAGTTGCCTTTGTACGGTCGATTGTGCGGAACGCTCTATATGTTGCCCGGATTACGCTGAATATTGCATACTGGGTAACTAATACATCTTATATATTATATCTTAATAAGATCCGTTGATCTCTGAGTTGCTCGGCGTAATTGAAAATTATAGTAGTGTCGGATACCAAGTTATTATAGCTCATTTAATTTTGGGTAAGATTTACGTGTAAAGTTTTCGATTGCAATTACAGGATATAGCAGCGTTATGACAGTAGATATGATGACATCATTGGATACTAACACTACGATTTCACCGGTGAGAAAATCTACTCTGACAGGATTTCCTATGAATCCGAAGGATGACATCGATCCAGATATCAATTCAGCGACGTCGAAAAAAGCGACTACGGGAAGACCCATCACGACGGTCAAGGTTCAAAGTAAGAGTCCGTCACGAGCAACAACATCTGTTAAGTCAACGTGGCCTGCAGAAACGAAGGAGACGCCTTTCGAACCCAAGATAATTCTCACAACGAAATACATAGAACCTCAGGATCGATCTGGTAATGTTCGTTATGCATATATATAAAGTAACAGAGATTCTTTTTAATATTGAATCGTAAGACGTTTCGGCTTAATTTAGTTATATCTTAAAAGGAAACTTTAAAAAGTAAGCCAAAAAGTTGAAATATAAACTTACTCTTATTGAAATAATTGCATTTAAATTTCAAATCTTCTTTTCTTGAGAGAAAATTCTATATATAATATTGTAAGCTGAGAGATAATTCCCGATTATACTTAGGAAAGTAAATGCTAAAAAAGAAAATGCTAAAGTTTTGACAAATCTTGCGATAAGTCATTCCCCATTCTTTCAAAAATTAATTATTTTGTAGAATTTTTTTTAATTACCAAATGCGTCATAATTAATCTGACTATTGATAATTAACTAACTCAATTTTAAATACTTGATAATGCGTTTATATTACCAGAATTATAAAGCAATGTTACTAACCACGATGAAACATTTGCAGATTTGCACATAGAGCAGAATCCGGAAAAGAAGAAACACGGTAGAGGCATCGAAATCTTGGATATAGTCTTCGCAATCGGCGCGACTTTGGCCTTCCTTTCCGTGGCATTCGTGATCACGATCATTGTTATTAGGAGGAGGAAAACTTATAAGAGAGGAGCGAGCAGTTCGGCTCTCTCGGAGGACAGCGACGTTCGTTTTCTAACGTCAGACGAAATCCTCGATTTCAATTTAGCCCGACCCACTGATAACGACGAAATGTAGCTTCACATTATCAAAATTTCTTCTTTAAACGGTTGAATTGAAATTCAATTGATTCTTTGATTAAATAATTAATCGAGTGAATGAAGAGAATTCTGTGAGTAGAAAATAATCTGCATTTTATATCTTTATTGATCTTTATCTAATTTTTTTTTTATTATTCGAACAAAGTTTTTGCTTTTTGAAAAAAAAACAAAAGTTATGATAAAATCTTTTTACTAATAATAGAAAGAAATATTATTGTTTTAAGAATCTGTCATTACACTGTTAAAGAATATTCCCCGGAAACTTACAATATTGATATCTACAATTTTAATATTTTAAATATATAAAAATAGAATTAATACTTTTATTATTATTTTTCAGTATAAAAAATCGATTATTGATATTAATAATAAATTATTTGACAATATTCTGCTTGAGAAACATATCCCTTTAATTTAATTCTATTTTCCTATATTTTATGTTTTGCTTTGTTACATTACTTTAATTTAAAATATTAGGATTATTTCTATATTTTTATATGTATATAAATTTTTTTTTCTCCTTAATAATTTATTTTGTCTGTACTAATATACTATACTTTCAAATATACCGGCTCTCAGTGTTGTAAGCATACGCATAATTTTAGGGAACGACCCATTTTTTCGGTGATGAAAGTAGCACACGAAAGATTAACCGACACCGACATTGCGTAACGCTACTATTTAGAAGATCAATACGCATTTAGAATTTTCAGGCGTATCGATTGATTTCACTCTGGAAATACGTCATTGCCGAAATACGTATATGCCGAGGCACGTAGTTTCAATAGTCCGTAGACCATCATAAACAATCGGTTGCCTCGATTATGTGAACATTAAGCTAGTCTAGGTCTACACATTTAGATAAGTACTATGCACTGTACATGTCAGTCCCACGCAGGGACTGGAGTGCAAATAAGTAGCATATATTTGTACAGACGTACATCTACATATGCAGACAGGGATCTCAGTTTACAAATCCTCTGAAAAGGTTCCTCTCATTAAACATATCCCTCATAAAAGGTTTCGCTAAATATATCGATCTAATGAAATATTCATGAAGGCACTTTGTAGTCGCGACATTTTTGTGGTGATGAACCTTACAAGTTTATGGATGTCGTGAAACGCCGCTTTTCTCTCCGGAGAGAGTACCGAGGAAAGAATACAAAGCCAAAGTATATGTCGAATTTAGTACGTGCGTGGTCGATTTACTGCACGTTTCGGCGACGTTTCACTGATGTATTATACATTGTGTATAAGCGCTCGTATACGCCTGTTTTGTGAAAATATGATTCCTTTTATGAAACGGCTTATATATTAGAATACTAGACGAAAAGTTATTCAAACATCAAAGATACATAAATGTCTTATCTCTATTTTAAAGTTTCTACACATCTTTTCTCACAATCTTTAATCAATATCTGATTTTAAATATCTCGGCGTCTACAGTCTTATTAAGATTTCTTCAAGTAAAGTCAATTTGTGAAATATTACTTTTTATTTATATTATAAAGCTTAGTAATGATAGTTGCTTATTTATTTATTTTTTTTTTTTTATTATATTTGATTATCGAAAAATTATTGGATGTTTTGATATTTTTTTAGAGACAAATGTGTGTATTAAAATTAATCCAAAAAATTTTGCATCCTTTACACATGTTATCAGAAAATAATTTCTTGCTTCCGCGATAATCTCTTATTCTCGAATCGATATTGAACACGAATTAAGACGTCTGACCTACTGACGCAAACGAAATTATATTCTGTAGTAAACAACACATTTATCTCACGGAACGCAATTTAAAAGATGACAAAAGGGTTGAACTCCGCCGCGACAAGCTGTCTATACCCTCGGAAGCATCTCTTATTAAGAGCTCGGGTTGAACTTCCATTTCCATGCTAATCTCCTCGCACAAATGGCCTGTCAGTTTCCAGAGAGAGAGACTTGTACCTGCGAGATGTACGCGAAAGAACGTCTTCCGTTGCAAATCGCAATGTCACCCTTGTGTAGGACGTCGAAAAAAATATTGGAAATACATCGCCCGCACCTAGGTGACCTTCGTGTCCCCGGTGAAATTTCGCGTCTGCTTCACGTTTGCTTGCGAAAGCTCCCTCCGAACACTTTCTACATCGATTATCGAATTGTCATCGCGTGTCGTTGTCTGGTCTGATCAGCGATCGATTCAGGAATTCTGGGATGGCAAAGAAATGCTTCTCTAAAATTAGAATTTATATATTTTTTTTTTACGAATGAAAAATATAAATTATATTTTTTTCTCAACTGAGTTCATATCTTACAATTAATTATTGGCAGCAATATTTCTTTTAATATATTTTTTTTCTACCTGGAAACTGTGTGGCACAAATTTTCGATAAAGATATTAACAAAATATTATACTATTGTGCAAAATAATACTTTTTACTAATTAAGAAAATTTAATATTAATAATTTAAAATAAAATAATAAAATCGTTTACAATAAGTACAAAAAGAAAATTAGAAATTTTCTTCATTTCAGTCTAATAATTTTATCTCTGTATTACAAGTTTGACATTTATTTTCGATGAGTTGCCCACGAGTTTTTCTTGTCATTACAGAGAATGGCATTCGCACCGGTTCCTGGATTCATAAAGTCAGAAATAAGCCAAGTGATCTGGACACAGTGCGTATGTCGTCAGATAATAATCGCGATGATGCGTGCACGGATCGGTAGAGTGTCCCCATTGTCATTCGCTCGTCGTCGATCGCATTTCGCGTGCGCTGCCGCGTGCGTGCCATCGATGATTACGTACACAATGTCTGATCGCACACACGTAATGAGCTCGCGGTGCGATTGCGTGCGGTCCGGGCACGTGTACGAAGTCTCTGAAAGGCGGGTCACGTGGTATGCACAACACACGGAGAAAGAATGAAGAATTCTTGGATTGCGCAGTCTCTCACTTTCTCCCGCTTTATCCTTTTCTCTTCTCATTCTTTCCTCAGCTCGTCGCTCCACTTGTTGCAACCGACAATGGCGTGCATTATCCGCCTCTGTCACGTCGCCGGGATTGATAAATCGAAGCGACGTCATATTCCTACCACTTCCTCGCTTTCCTTCGCTTCTTTCTATATTTCCCTCCGTGTGCATCTGCCAAGTTTTGTTTATTTAAATCTCATCTAGAGATAACGATTGCCATTAAAGGGGATCATTCTTGCATCGCATTCCTTTAATCCTGAATGAAATTTCCGAAAAAGAAACTCGCAAACGCATCAATTTCGGGTGATGCGTTTAGGAGAAAAGTATTTGCCATATTGTGAAAATGATGAGACCTATGACCGAATGATCTTAATATTGTAATAAAAATATAATGCTATGTTAATATATTATAATCAAGCGTTTAACATGCAAAGTCAGGTGGTACATTCGTACAGCTGTTTTCTAATGTGACTTGTTTCTTTTATTTCCTATGATTGCAACTTGTTCTTCAACCCAGATGTATCCAGAATTATAAAATTATCACGTATGATTTTTCACACGTTTTGATTGTACTTGAAGGAGATCATTTTTCTCTTTTTTTTTGTGAAAAAGTACGTCGATGTTCAGTTATTTCTTCTCGTCTAAAGAAATAGATTGAAAAGATCCGCGGGGATTCCCATGGAGTTTCCAATTCGATATTTCAAGACGTCCTGAAACATCAAGATTGAACAGCAATTTTGGCGAAGAGCCTACTCTTCTATCGTGATGCATGCAAAAACACTTCCCGGGTGTCACAATAGGTTTAATCATCCTAAACCCGACGTTATGAACCGTTCGTATTTTCATATAGCGTCGTGGTAGAAGGGAGAGAGGAAAGAGAGAGAGAGAGAGGGTCGATTCCGAAATTGCGTTTGTACCGAGCAACCGCAAATAGCGGCGCGGTAGGCAAGTCGGTATAAAATCGGACGATCCCTCGATCAAAAGTCACAGTATTCGGGCCTCCTCGCGGTGTATCATCACCGTAATCGCTACCGTGCATTACCGCATTGAGACGCAAGGTAAGTGCCGGAAACCGGTTTCTCTCGCCGTTGAAGTAGCCTCTTCGGGGAAAGCGCGCGGATATTTTAACGCTCTTTCCTCATCAATTACATTCTGGTGATCTGTTTGTGTGTGATAATATACATGAGT
Source organism: Cataglyphis hispanica (assembly GCF_021464435.1). Taxonomy (NCBI): domain Eukaryota; kingdom Metazoa; phylum Arthropoda; class Insecta; order Hymenoptera; family Formicidae; genus Cataglyphis; species Cataglyphis hispanica. The sequence goes on along the minus strand of NC_065957.1, from coordinate 11,307,498 downwards.
TTACAATAATTTAATGAATTTCGAGAAAAAGTATATATATATAAGATGTGTTATAAATTGTTAGATTGAAAAAAAAAATTTTTTTCCAAATTAACTCAATTAATCTTAGATTGACAGTTCCAATTTTTTAAACGTGCCTTGAACTTTCGCGTGTCACTCACGACGCTGTTCAGTGAATCAAAAATTTTGTATACTGTTGTAAATTTTTTTTAAGTATTTGCTTGGCATGGAAAAATTGATACGTATAGACATAATGCAAAGTATATATTTATTTTTTATGATGACAGATGCATTGTGCTATTGTCACCGTCATCATTTCTGTCAGCTGTTTTCTCGTATTGAGAGCAGCGGCAGAAGAAGCTGTCCAACCGAATCAACAATCATTGGATTTTAAAACTGTCGCTATCGAAGATCAAATTGATGATGTCAGAGTCAATCCCAGGGAAAAGAGAACGCTGTTTTTGAAGAAAAAGCTGCTCGGTGCTGGTCTTCTTGGCTTCGGTCTGGGAGTTGCAAAAGGGTAATATCTTTTCTCGTACATTTAAATCGGTATCTGTTTTTTAAATTTATTTTTATTCTTTGTTATTATATGATTAATTATAATTAATAGAGATTTAAATTCGCAAAGAGAGTGATGTGACATGTCAATAATATAGAATTACTATTTATATTGTTTCATATGAAAAAAATATATATGATTTTCATTATTTTTGTTAAACGCTAAAATTTCTTCTTGTGTAATATATATATGTATAAAGATATTTTATATTTTATTATTTTAATTATCTTCTTATAATTAAAATTATTTCAAAGTTAAATTAATTTAATACGTTTTATCAATATTTTTACGATTGGATGAATATTTTTAATTTTCTTTTTCATTTCATTTTTAGTTATAAAGCCGGTTACTACAGCGCACCGGAACTACATCATGTTTACGTATCGCCTCCAGTGAAATACGTGGAATACGTCGAGAAACCAGTTTTCATTGAGAGAATTGTTCCGAAACCTATTTACAAACCACATATTGAATATGATGCGCCAGTATGGTCGCAACCAGATCCTTCCTACGGGTAAGGGAAACCAGCTACCCTATCTTCTGCCTTTTTAACGATTAATATATAATTGAAATAGTTAAATCATGTCTCTATTATATTTTATTGCATTAATGTGAATTAGCTCGTTTTATGATAATTTGATTTGTAATGTGATGTCTAGAATAATTCAACTTCCTTGAACGCGCGGATATTAAAAATATTAGCTTAAATAAATTGTTTATGTATTTGACTGTGCAAAGACTTAATCCTCTGCTAATCTCTCTCACATTTTTTTTGTTCTTTTCTTTACAGCGGCTGGTAAATCTGGAGTACAGCTAATTGATTTGATCTCCTCGTTTTACCTCGAGATTTTAGGAACAGCTAAAAATTTTGCGCGTGCATCATGTCGAGTCTCAATCCGGTCTAACTTTAAGTATAAGCATGACATTATAATATATATATATATATGTTTAGCAATAACAAATAAAAGAAACAGTTATTTTTGTTACCGATATAAAGCAATAAATCATGATTTGTAAATATTCAGAAGTATTTTCATCATCAAACTTTATTTACATTTCCTTTCGACTAAAAAACTTTGTAAGGTTTTTTTGAAGAAAAAAAAAATCTTATTTTCAATCTTTTAGAGTGATAAATTATTTGAGAAGGCTTACATAAAAAGACAAGATTTTCACTGAACAATCATATGGCCGTATGATTATCTTTATTGCCGAAGATGTTACCAAGTAACATTGAAATATTAATAACGAGTATATAATCGCGTGATGCGTCTGAAATATACAAATATCCAATCCTCATAAATTTCTCGCTATATGCTATATACGTATATTTAGATATTCTCTTTCGATAACATCTTTTAACATGTAACACATTCATACGTACAATTAAGTTCTCTTCTATTCACAGTCAGATATAGATGTAGAAACAGTAATCAGTAGCGTCGCGAATGCGTCCTGCCACTTTAAGAAAACACTATTCAATAGAGGAATATGAGATACTTGATTTTTTTTTTTTTTTATTTTTTAATGTGTATTGTGAAACATGTCAGAACATACACGAATGCACAATTTGCCTATTAACAATTTCAATCATTTGTAATGGCTGCAATTTAAGGAACTTTATTAATTAATTAAACAGTCAATTTAAGTATACTTTAATATATATCAAAATTTACAGACAAATCGAGCATTCTCGTGTTCAAGTTTAAGTCTTCATTTAATTATATACAAATGGACGCTTCTATTCAGTAATGGATATTCGCTACGCTACTGATAATAAATGACCACTTGCAATAGATTGATTAACAGGCACCCTTGTGAAAAAATTAACCCTTTGCATTTTTCCATTCTTACGCTTTTGTTTCCTTTGTTCTTTTCTCGATAATTGCCATTTTTATATTTTATTTCACTATTGTAAATGAATAGTCGTAATTGAATGAAAGATGTATCAGATAAAGTTAAAAACTCGGGACGAGATATGATAATCGAGGTAGAATATCTGCTCTTTGGTAATTAGATTCGTTAGTAAAATTAGTCGAAGTGAATAGAAACGAGTCTTTAAATTAAGATCTGGCTCATCTTTTAATCTTTCATTCACTCAACATCTTTATTTGACTTTCTCATTACGGTTTCGTTGGACTTTTATTATATTATAAACATATATATTATATACATACATGATACATTATTGTATTTCTAATAACCATTTAAAAGGCGTGAAAAATTGCGGAAAAAGGACACCGGGAAAATATTCAATGTAACGGAACTTGTGCAGATTTGCAAAGAGTCAATCAAGTGTTTCCGAAAATCGTACATACGTCGTGTGATGCTCCAGGATGCCTGTCACGTGGAACGCGAGTCGCTTAGAGAGGCTACTTACAAACTATTCATATCGCTAACATTAGCGTGGCTACGTGACTACAGGAAAATTACATTGAGGTACGTATATTCATCAAGTACGTGGGCCCGGCCTCGCCGTACGTGTATTGTTCCTAAATATATACCTTTTATCGATCTTTACTCGCGAGAGCGTTTATACACAGAGCTCCCCGCTCTCTCACGAGTGACAGCCATCGAAAATTATGGCATAATTATTGTTACGGTTAGAAAATGCGATTATATTCTTTAACGATTGTCGTGCGGATTTAGCACCGACCGCGAGTCGAGAGACTGTGACTTAGGAAAGATCGAATAGTAATCTATTACGGGTCGTAATAGGAGAGCTCGACGAAGAAAAACTAATCTGGGTTCGACGAGCACTGTTTGATTCGAGACTCATAAATCGCGAATAAAAACGAAGAGGAAATTCTTTTCCGCTCAAGGAATCCTCTTTTGATTCATTATCGATAACACACTTTAATTACTTATTATATATATCGCCTCGATAAATATAATGCGCATTCGTAAAAATTTCTGAGGAGTATATAACGTGTCTGTTTCGTTTCCTTCTCGCACATTCTTATTGTACGTTGGATACAGCCGAAAGTATTATCATTAACAAGATGGCACATCGTATACGTATTGGATCGTTAGAAATGCACAATTATTGAGGTTGCCATGTCAAACAATGTTAATACCAACATTGCTAACTATAGTTGAATCTTCTGATAATGATAATCTCAAAAAATTAATTATGAGAATTTCAGATGTGACAGTGCTAAGCTGTAATATATTGAAGAAATAAATTAAGATCACTGATTTTAATTTATTTCTGATTTTAAATTAGAACTAAATATAGATAAACTGATATGTAAAAAAAAAAAAAAAATTACGCGGATGTAGAAGCATTAATTACTATTTTATTTAATTACTAATAAACAATACTCTGATATATACTTTCTGTAAATGTATATGTCGAATTTACAACACCGATTTCAGGAAATAGAGACGGACGAAAGTTGATATGGGCGACGCGATCTTTAAAGTAGAACATATGAAATATAATTCAAAGTATTATTCAATGATACGTTTACCTGATTTTCGTTTTCCAATATTCGAGAACCTCAATACAATGTGTTTTACAGCTCTCTCTAATTAGAAACTAGTTAGCAGGATAATCTGCGTTCAGATGCTATTGTTGGAAATGATATCACAAAGAGATGAGAGATTAGCGTAATGGAGATTGTCGTCCGCGATAAGAGGGTGTCTCTCCTATCACCGTTATCAGACGTAAAGCGGCTGAGGATCGTATTCATCGTCGTTGGGAATTCGTTAATTTTCTTAATTCTTTATTTTTGTTGAATTTAGGACAACGATTTTTACTTCTTTAACGGCGTTAAATTGACCGTAATGAAGTCTCTCGTGAATTATAATACTCTGCAGAAAATTTAGAAAATATAAAATACATTTGAGTAAAATGATCATACAACGGGGAATATCCTATAATTATATATTGTCAAGTATTACAGGAGTAAAGCGAGGATTTAACGTATCGTTGATATATTTTAATTTAATGCGTAAATTTCTGTTTCATTAAGTCCTGATATTTATATAAATAATATTATAAATAATATTAAAATCTTTTTTACACACACACGCGCGAATTGACACGATATATCCTTAAAAAGTGTTAAAAATAATAAGTAATAATAAATATCTCGTTTAAAATCTCAAATTAATTTTTTTCTACTATCAAACTTGTATTCAAAAAGATCGAACTCGTTCACGTATATAAATAGATAATAAAATTTTTTTCGAGCACAAATAATGTAATTTATTTCGCAATCTCTTCGTTACTTTACAAAAATTATTTTTCCAATTATTTTACGCGATAATAAAATAGCAATCTTGGTTTTAAATCGAGACATTAAACAGTAGGAAGCTTTATCGAGCAGCTTCGCTTCTATCCCGACGATAAAATACGTCCCTTAGCCACGGCACGTCTCGTCCTTCGCAAAGCCGATCAAAGTATCATTCATCATGATCACATCTCCAGATGTTTATGTCATACTCTGTCATCCGTGTACTTGACATGACATTACCGGCGTGATTTTACTAAAGCAAGAATCTTCGAGTCACATTTGTGATCTCTCACTCCGGCAGAGATGTATAGGAGAATTCTTCTCAAACCGATCTGTCATTTCTTATGTCATTCGACGTGGCATAAGATTGATTTTCGCTCGTTGACCGTAAATGGTTTGCTAAAACGACGAATTAAAAAAAGCAGGATAATTCTGTCTCTTATCACAATCCTTTCGATTACATTCAGCAAAGATATTTTAACTAAATCGACTCTACCTGAGTTGTAGCTCAGTAATCTTTATCTCTATTTTTACAGAATATTCTAAAATCAACCTCATTATCGCAAATAATAGTTGTTGTTTCAATGCTCAAGCATTATTAATTTCTAAACTATAAGTGATAAAAATATATTTTAAACCGTATTTTTTATCAAATTTTAAACTAATTTTATTTTAATAGAATTTTGATATAAAAGTTGATTATAAAGATAATTGATTTCAAATAATAAAAATGTTACTTGCAAAAATTTCAATTCAATTTTACGATAAAAAAATAGAATTAAATTGTTCAAAAGTATTTAATTAAGAAAATAGCGATAATTTTACACGTACATTATTTTAAAATAAATATAATATTTCACTTGAAAAAAAAATGCTATCTTCCTGAAATAAATTTAAAGAATATATGCTGTGAAAATGTAAATTGCGCTTTATCTGCTTGTAGTCTTATACACTTGCGGATAAAGTCTTCATCTACTTGGGTAGTTAAGGTGTTTATCCACTTTTCACGTGCAGAGCGCCCACGTGTTTTAAGGAGAAGCAGCTTTACGTCGATCCACTCGCTATCGCAAGACCTGCATGCGATATGAGATCGAGTATTTATCTTTTCGGCCATCATAAAATCATTAGGCCAAAAATAACAATATAATATCTCATATTTATATTTACGTACCTGCTGATGAAGTATTTCTCTGTTGCTCTAATCGCGAAATGATAGCTAATTATTCTCTATGTGGCTCTTTTTTCCTGATAGATAGATCAATGACACAATCGAAAGATTGAATCGTTGATTAAAACCGAAATAATTATTACATAGACAATATATATGTATGTATCCAATTCGTGAGCTCTTTTTTATATCGGATAGGCAATAATATTTTGATCTAGATATATTTTCATTAGAAAACTGTATAACAAGTGACGAATTAATATGTTAAGTATTCTTCGTTTTATATCAACTTGCTTTCTATCTTTCTTTCGTCTCTATGAATAGTTTAAAAATTTCGATTAAATTTTCGATTAATATTCCAAGTTTTTCGATTAAATTTTCCATGAGTGTGAAGACGATTTTATTATATTAAAATACTATTCATTAATATCGAGATTCAGATTTTTGTTTCATAGGTACATACATCTAGCGAGAGAATTTACAATCGATCGATAGTAGATAATTATGAGAACAACTTTTAATTCTTAGCAAGGTAAAAAATGACCTTATGCAATACATACATACATATATATATATATATATATATATATATATATATATATATATGTCGTGAAAAAATTTGAAAAAACAGAAATACATTGCTCTTTTAAACTTTCGACATTTTAATAAGTTTCTAAAGAAATTGAATTGAATCTCACAGCATAAACTCTATAGTCTAGAAATTCCATGAAAGAATCTCCTTTCGGATATCTAAATTTTTTAATATTTTGCGTCACACATTTAAATATATTCGATATATATCCAAAATTATATATATTATTTGTTAACTGTCTCTCTTTTTCTCTCTCTCTCTCTCTCTCTCTCTCTCTCTCTCTCTCGGATACTGACAGTTTTAACAAGGAAATAGATGATGATAATAATGATCATTCATCGATAGTAATATTTGTCCGTGAAACGTTTAAATATTGACAGGTACAGACACATTGGAGGGAATTCGAAGAGCGGATCGCCCGTAGTCCTATATAAACTTTTACCCCAACAATTATAAACGATTTACAACATGCCTATAATGCATTGAATCTCTAATCGGATTACACACCCCTGCCCGCGGGTTTATTATCAAACACCAATATAGTGTACACTCAGATAAGAATACAGAGCAGCAACGAGTCACGATATCAGCGATCATTTACGCATTTTTTAAAGCCATCGATTCTTACGTTATATTATCGGATTTTTGAGCCGACGTGTCTTTCCCGATTGTGATCGCGTCAAATCTGAGGACCAGTCTCATCAACGATTAATTAACTTTTCTCATTGTTTAAACAATACTATGTTTTTTTTTCTAGAAAAAAACTTATGACTAGAATTAAGACTAGAATTGCGATTCTGAAGAACAGACAAAAGTTGAGTTAAGATTAAAGATAATTCGTTGACGCGATCGCGCTTAATACAGGCTGATAAACGCGTTTCATTAATTACGATACGTAACCGCGACACTTTTCAATTATACGCACGTTTTCGCGTGAATTGTTCGCTGCGAATTCTAAACGCGACGCGCGTTCGCCGTATTCGATTTTATGCTCGTATATATATATATCGGAATTTTTCTCTCGATATAATGTTCGGCGGTTCAACGCAACGACAGAGATTCAACGGAGAGGGAAACGGAAGCCGCGTGTCGGTAATTCTGAAGGAGATGTTTGGGAGTTGTCGATGGTACTTCCTCGATTCTCTCCAAGTCGTTGGCTGCGCCCGCGCTATTTTGTTTATAGAGGCGAGGAGTCGATCTCTGTGGCTGCGATTGTTCCGGGATTATTGACACGGGCTCGTCCGGACGGTCCAGGCTGAATTGCCTCCGGAGCATTCGACTGCCGACGCTTTTCCCTGAAATTGAAAAAAAAAAAAAAATACAATAACGCGATTTAGTAGAGGTATATAAAATCCATCGAATCGGTCGAATGCGTGAAGTATCCCATATTTTCGGAATATCAATAAAGGAAAAGATTCCTCTCTCTCTCTCTCTCTCATTTTTTAAATAAAATACAATAATATAAATTTGAAGATATATAAACTTTCGAAATATGTATAAATCATTCCATTATCGAAATTGAGGTCAGGTATTTTGAAATATTTTATTTGTACATTCGTAGAATTTTAATTTGAATACATAAAACTTTCCGCTTCAATAATATTAAAAAAGCAGTATTAATAAAATATTATTAAATATTATTAATAAATATTATTAATAAAATTATTAATCTTAAGAAAATATTTAATTTTATATATATATATATATATATATATATATATATATATATATATATATATTGATAAATATTATTATTTTATTTATGTATTTAAAAATTTTTATATATATTATTAAATTTAAAATTGAATACATTTATTTGCCAAAATAATTTTTTATAATTTTATTTTTTTATTTTAATTTTTTTTTCCTTTACTGAAAAAAATATTAAATATAAAAACCTTTTCTACAGAAATATTTTAATGTCTATTATAAATATAAAAACCACCGTATTTTAAATTTAATTTTAATTGTGGATTCTTAATTTATGTAAATCCCTAAGTGACAAGACAAGATATTCGTTAATTGACTTAATCCAATTCTGGAGTGATAAACTCCAGGTCTCCATAAATTGGACACAAACACAATATTCAAGTTTCTAGACACATACCGTGATGTTCGTTGGGCGATAGACACCTGTAATGATTGTATGGCATGCTGAGATCGTTCTCTTCGATGCAGCCGAAACGGCGATGCCTCAGCGGCGGTTGCCGATACGCCGCCGAGGCGGCGATCGACGAGAGTGAGCTGGTGGACGCGCCGAGGATCGCCGCCGCAGGATCAGCGCTCGGAACCGTGGAGGATAATACGCCGAGGGAGGCCTGGGTATCACCGGACGTGCTCTTGCTCATGATCCCGCCGTGAACGGCCTCGGCGGCCGTTTTCGTCGCGTCCTGCTTGCCTTGCAACACCTCGATGAAGTCGTTGGATCTCAAGGAATAGCTCGGCAGTAACGTGTATTCGTTGTGCACAGATACAGCAACCTTCTTGACATCGGTAGGCTCCTCGAAGGACGCTCCCCGGCTGTCGTTTCCATTGGCGATCCCGTTGCTGCTGACAGATTCCTGATGAACTGGTTGGATCATCTCGGCAGGGTTGGTGGTCGATTCCTCGGGCGTCTCGTCCTGCGACGGTATCACCGGCAGCTGAGAGCTCACTGAATCTCCGCTCGACACTCCGCTCTGAGAATGGCTTCCCAGTATCAGACTTTCATCCAATCTTTGGGGATTCGGAGAAGCATATACGTGAGATACACCTATGTGTCGTTAACTGGAGTAGCGCAGTTTTTTCTTTATGTTTTAAGAAACAAAAAAAAAAGTGAAATATTCGCAAAATCGTAAAATCTAGTATAAATTTTAAATTCAATTTTTATTATACAGATACTCTTAAGAAAGACCTCTCAAGTTCTATATTATTCCCCCATTGTACTTAGGCATAAAAAATTGATACACATCAAACTTTTATTTTATTTTATTTATGTATATCGCTATTTTCCGCCTGTCAATTCAAACGCGGATGTGAGAATTTTTCAAATAAGTATGACATTTCGATGCAAACGGCATCGAGATGCCGGCGGACCCAGATGTTTCAAATGCGTGTTTATTCATGAGCACAGTGACGTTTGTGGAACTCGCAGAAATGGGAAAGTTGTAAAAGTGATTACAGTCGTAACCGAGTCGGAACGATACGATGACGTTACAATGAAGGAAGGGAAATAATTTTATTCGGGGAGGAGAGGGGGAAGAAATAAATTCGAGTAAAAACGTGAAAAGGGCAACTTTTAGAGTAATTGGCATTTCGATGTAAACGTCATTCTAATGCTGATGGTCCCTGGTGAATGTTAATTCATGCGCGGTATTTGCATTCTAACTTTAGTTTGCGTTGCGTTCAATTTACACAGCTGATTGATGAAACAATTTGTAATGAACTTTTTTTTTTTTATATAAATTTTTAAAACTGCCAACGCGTTTAGATAAAAAATTTTATGCGCATTTTTTTAAACGCGATACATCGTAGACAATGGACGTTAGATGAAATTATTGAATATTGATGTGACGTGATGCATTCAAGTTTTTATCGAAATAAATCTGACACTTACGAAAAATTTATCAAATCTAAAGTGGTAAAATGATCGATTTAAATGTCGAGTCATTTACATGCGAGTCTACTTACCCATGATTCTCCCTGAGTGAAGCGGTAGAATAGCAATAGATAAAAGGATTAAATATCTGAAAAGCAATAATAGTGTAAATAAAAATATACTTGGAGATCAAAAATAAACGACGCTTTATAGTCTCTCTTGCAAAATTTTTGTATCACTGCGTATATATGTACATTGTAGCAAATCGCGATACATTAAATAACGCATTCACATTCATATATTTTGCATCTCAAATTTTGATATAAATATATATAAGTAAATAAATAAATAAATAAATAAATATATATATATATATATATATATATATATATATATATATGTATGCATAATTCAACTCTAATTGAATTCCCCTCTTAAAGTCTATTCGAAATTAATTACAGAACAATTTCACGGCTTTTACTGTCTGCGTAAATTGCTTAAACTTATTTATAACTATCTATAATTTTTAATACTTTATAATCGACTTTGAAACAGCTATTTTTCTTAGATTTGATTCTGCCATCTGCGGCTGAAGGGTTGCGCGTCAGATCGGAAATACCCTGCATAATACAGGGACGCAAACTTTAAGATTATCAGACTTTTTTTTTCCCCTCCCGCCTATATACGCATGCCATCAAGTAGGTCATTTTTTGTTCGCGGGGGTATTATAAGAGGGCTGTAGCTCGCGCGAGAGGAAACTTTGCCGTTATATCACTATCCCGAGTACGTCGAGCAATTATACGTATAAAGGAGAGTATTGGGGGAGGGTGGAGAGGGATTGTAAGATAAAAGTCGAGAGGGACTTGTTGAGATAAACTTAACGCAAATAAGCTGAGAGGTTGCCGTGCAACCTCCCATCGTTACATAATTAAAAACTCCCAAGCTCATTTCTCGGCTCATTTCTGACACTTAATCAAACGGATACGGTTTTATACCAACTTTGTTGATTAAATCCGACCCCTTTTCTCTCGTGAAGCACGACGACGAATTTGTAGGCCAAAGAGTAGCTGCACGTCGTTGTTGTCATTATACATTCCAACGGAAATACCGGAGCGCGAAAATAAGAAACGCGTGGAAAGGGAGGAGGGGGAGGGGAGTTACACTTGCGTATATAAATCGAATATAAAAGAGGGCACACCCTCGTCGCAATAAATTGAACTCGATAAAATCGAGCGCGAGAGTGTTAAATCACGGTCGTGTGATCGAGTCGCCGGAGGTAGCACGGGCTCGCGATTGAAATGTCGCGGTTGTCAAGAAGGGCAGGAGGGGAGAGGGGAGGGCGGTTGGGAGGAATTCGGAAAATGTGCATGCTCGCAGCTTACCCGAGGGGTGGCGGTTTCGGTAGTTCCTTGTCAAAGCCCTGCTTGCCGAGCAGCCAGTAGGTCGGCATCTTGCCTTTGCCCTTGACGTCGGTGGGCCCACGGTACTCGATGTAGTATCCGCCGACCTGCGTCAATCGATCCCTCGTCGCTTGGCTCAGATGGATACGCCACGGCGCCCCGGTCGACTCCATCCTCGAGGCGGTGTTCACCGTGTCGCCGAAGAGGCAGTAACGCGGCATCGTTAAACCTACCACGCCGGCACAGCACGGGCCTGTGTAGGGGAAGGCAAGGGGGAGAGAAGTGAATTCCTTCCCTTAATGTTGATTATGAGAGGCGCGTGAGAAGCTTGTTGCTCTCATGCGTAATTGCCAATAAAGCGGAAGCAAGAGCTCTCGCGACAATTATTCTCTATTCAGATTTACCGTCTCTCTCTTTCTCTCTCTCTCTCTCTCTCTCTCTCTCTCTGTATGTATACACACACGTACATTTGACGGAAAATGAACAGCGAGAGGCTTTAATCGATTATTTTATTGCTTGCTTTGGTTGCGAAAATTTCAAATTTATCTCAGCACGATATCTGCGTTAATTAAGGGATTAATTGACATGAGACTGCAGGACATATACGTAGAAAATCATGTAATTAGTAATTTCTCTCCCTTAAAGTTATTATATATATATATATTTGTGCTGCAAACTCTCTCTCGGATCTTCTGACGATAAAATGCGTCAAAGATAAACAAGATAGTGGGAATCGTAACGTTGTTACAAATCTGGGTTACGGTATCACAAAACCACGACATTAAGCGCGTTCAGAAAAGAGAAGTAAATAAATTACTAGACAATGTATTTTAAAGATTCGATTGCGATACGTGATAAAGTAATGGATCGCGCAATTTAATACTTTTACGCAATTTTAATTTCCTTCAGAAAGTAAAGTGTAAATGAACATGCAACGTTGAATATCGATATTAAAAGCGCGATATAAACGATTGTTCTCTGTAATGGATACATACATTTGAGCTCTATCTCTTTGAGGAGGAAAAAAAAATATATAGAATAAGAATATTCAAAATAATTTTCTCTAATTATCTCTAATTATTTTATTTTTCGTGTAAGAATTTGTTTCGATTGTGCCTGTAGAAATTATTTAATAAAGTTAGAAGAAATAGTGCTAACCCGTGTGAAGACCGATGCGTAGCCTAAGTGGCGTGTCCGGAAGATGTTTCAATTTGAATTTTCCACTCTGATGTAACAGGTCAAGGGCCATGGTCGCCACTTGGCTCGCGTGATCTGGTATTCTCACAGGACAACCGCCTACGACCATGTAGGCGTCTCCGATAGTTTCCACCTATGTCATTCGAATACGCATTCTGTAATATCGGAATCCGGAATATTCTCTGACAAGAAGCAATCCTTTTGATGCGTTACAATGCACGTATATTGTTCGCTTGCTTTATATTAACATTGCACATAAATTCACATTTATAGAATGCCAATCGAGGAATGTTTTTAGTAATTCAAGAAATTATTTACATTTCAAGAAATATATTGCGTAATGACATGTAAAAAGAATAATCAATATTTGCATCTCAAAAAAAAAAGATTGAATTTACTGCGCAATAGATCTGATGGATAAAAAATAGTTTATAATTATAAAATTTATAATTGAAGCCTTTTTCTCTTTTAATATTTGTGCTTATAAAATGCAATAAAAATGCTTATAAAAATATTTGATTTCCGTAAATATGGCTAATGTGTGTTTGACACTTTTATTTAAATCATTTTGTATTTTTCTCAACGTTGAGTTAATTAATGTAGAACATTATGTAATTTTTTATTTTTATTAGATGATTTGCAAAAATGTATAGTATATGTGTATTATAAATTTGTGGCCACGCAGTCCTTACCTTGTAAACCGTGTATGCGTTAATCGTGTCGTCGAAGCAGGTGTAGAGATCGTTGAGAAGATCGACCACCTGAAAGGGTGTCGAGCGCGCGGATATTGTCGTGAAGCCGACAATGTCGGAGAAATAAATCGTGACCTCGCGAAACTCCTCGGGGTCGACGGGCATACCGAGCTTCAGCTTCTCGGCGACCGAGCTGAAAGTATCGAGCCAAGTTTGCCGATTTTATTTTTGAATAAATGTTAGAATGTTTCATCGCGCATATATTTGTGGATTATGGATATATATATATATATATTGATATTGTGCATTATATATTATTGCGTTTTATATATCGATGACTTTTTTTAAATTTTTAATTTTTAAATGGGAGATCAGAATCGCGACATCAACGATTTAATCGGGCCAATCGCATCAATTCTTCTGGCAAATTAACGCGATCTTTGGTCTATCGTTTACCTAGGTAGCATTCTATTCAACAATTGCTCGGTTTTCTTCTTCTCCATATCAAGCTGTTCCGTACGCTCGCGAATGAGTTCCTCCAGATTGTTCGAGTACTTCTCAAGCATTTGGAACATCGTGTCTACAAAGTTTACTTTTCTGGAAATAAAATGTGATGTCTGTGACGGCATTGTCTTGAGGAGATATTGTGTCAAATTGGATAGAATCAAGATAGAGAGAAGAGATTGAATTAGATAAAGATTAATATCGATAAGATAAATAAGCAAAAGACATAATTTTCTTTTAGTTTAATGAACTAAATTATATAATGTAATTATTTACATTTAATCCTTTTTAATAAATTATTATTTTTTGTTTTAATAAAAAATAATTAAAATTTATTCTATTACATATTTAAGAGAGAAAAAAAAGCAGGATTTTTATTACTCTATAAGATACCTCTTTTACTTATTTAATTTATCAATATATATAATTTGTAGAATTGTTAAATTTTTTGGTGCGTGTGACAGGCAATTTATTACTAATATTTATTAGAAGGAATTACTATAAGTGCAGCTAAATGCTAATGTGTGCTACTGAATCATAAAGATCTACGAAAAATGGATTCCAGCAGCGTAGCTTTTGACTTTCAGCCAAAGTTATATCCGAAATTTCCGCTCTAAGGACATAAAGCGTCTCAAAGATTAAAGGAGAGAAATGATTTTACCTCCCATGATTCAGCTTCTTGAAGAGATCGTGCACGTCATCAAAGTCAGGCCTCATTTCAGCAGTTTCCGCCCAGCACTGACGCATGATATTTATGGCTTCCGGTGGCGCAGCGCCTTTGCTAACCGACGGTCTGATCAAGGGTGGTGGCTTCATTACTTTCTCAATTATGTCTGCGAGATATGCGAGAGACATACCTGACATTTAATCCTCGAATATAACACTTAACGCTAGGATTTTAATATCAAATGCATTGTAAGGCTTCAAAGTTTTAAGTCCGCGTCTTTAATTAATAGATGCCAATAGATCAACACAGATATGAATTTAATAAATACATACAAAATCTGAGTTACAATTATAAATTTCTCTTTGTATTTTTGTAACGATTTTATTGTGTTGCTTATTTTATCGAGAGGACGCGATATATACAAAAAATCAGCTGATTATTTTGATTTATTTATTTTTTATGGTTTTATTATTTCTTTATTTAAATCGCTCGTGAGTTTTTTTTTTGAAAATTAACAGTAAATTTATATTAATTTATATTAAAAATGACTGAAATGTGAACAAACGGAGAGAAATCTTTTTCTCGATACATTTAATTATTTCGGGAAGAATCTATGATTAAAATTACAGAAAAGGAGAGATAGAAATCGCGCAGACACATTACCTTCCGGAGACAGAGCGAGCATACAAAATGGTTCTCCGCGGACAACGACTTCCTGCATGATAATCCCGAAACTATAAACATCCCCAGCCTGAGTTCCCCTTTTCCGTAGATTCGGATACCTAAGCAGTTCCGGCGCGGTCCATAATAGGCCTATCCAATAATAAGTCGGCAGTTATTAACGAAATTAATAGATGCTCGAGCACTCGCTTATATCAATTATCCTAATCCTATTCTTATTCTTATTATAATCCTATTTTTTAGCGCAATGAGCACGCCAAATTTCATTTCATTCGCGTTCAATTAGCGAGATAGTCGTAACTTTCAAGGAGATTTTTATATAACTTGAATAATTGTATTATAAAATTTCCGAATACTGTTACTGAATAATTTTCATTTTGTATCAAGTGATTCTTTTTCTCTGATAATCTTATTTCATTATTTCTTAATATTGATTCTTTTTACGTAAATAAATTTTTGTAGGTGGAATGCGAATATTAAAGTTTGAAAGATATTAAAATCTTTTTCTCTTTCTTTGAGAAGTGATACTAAGGATTATTATTTTTTTATAAAAATGCAATATTATTCAGAAAAACTATAAGAATAATATCCTGCAATATCGTTCTTACTTGTTCAAGTTTTAATGAAACAATTTCAATTTATTAAAGAACAGATCAAATACCTATATTGAAGAAAGTACTATATATATGTAATGAAACGAGGTCGAAGATTGAAGCAAAGGAAACTCACCTCGAGCCGTTTTCACCGGCGGCACTATATTCTGCGCCTCGTAAAATGCAGGCAGACCATAATCGGTGACTTTTAAGACCCATCTTGCGTCGATCACGCAATTCCGTGACGTGAGGTAGCCGTGAACGCGTATTGGAGTGCTGTGAAGATATCTCATACCCTGAACAGAAATAATCAAGCTTATTAATAATTGAAAAAGATCTTCAAAAAAATCTCGATTTCAAAAGATAATGATTAACATTTAATAAATTTGTTGAAAGGTTTCAAATCAAAATTTGAGGTCCTCTGACATTTTATATAATGATTGTGACGTCTCGAATTTTGGACAACAAAATCCAACATCTTATTTTTGCTTAATTTTTATCACATTAATTAAAATAAAATAATAAAATATATATTTATATAATATAATATAATATAATATTAATCAGACGATCAGCACGTTAGAAATTTGATTTGTTTAATTTCTCTAAATCTTTTTAATCTTTTGAAATCTTTTCAGTAACAACTTGCATTAAATACAGAACGCGATCTTACTCACCCGCACAAGATCGGTGAGCAAGGATAATCTGAAGGACCAGTCGAGTTTAATCTCATCCTGAACAAGTACGTCCTCCAGGGAGCCCCTCGAGCAGTATTCCGACACTAGGCAGGGCCTCGTAGGTTCGTTAAGGCATCCAATCAGAGGATTGAGATTCTCGTGTCGCAGCCCGTGGATCTGCCCAAAAGTGGAAAGTGAAGAGAAACTCGATCACAGATGTAACTCAGAGGAATTAATAAAAAGGATGTGCGCCTTTACCGTGACCAGCACGTCCATGGCCTTGTTCTTCAGTTCGAACGTACCTTGAAAGGGTAGCTCCTTCAATTGAACCAAGTCACCCTACCAGAAATCACAGGACGGATCATTAACTCGAGCATTGATACGGTATTATATCCGGTGGTATTGGATCTTGTAATCTATCTGACTTGTATAACGATGTGGAAAAGTTTGACAAGTCGCGATATACGATTGAAAAAATTAAAATTAAAATTGCAAGAGAAATTAATTCGGATCTAATGTCGTAATGCGTTTTAACGCTGTCTTATCAATCTTCATTAAGGACGGAAGGTTCTTATCGGTCGCTGTCATATCGCGGAACTTGCGGCATTAATCAGCGTCACGCCTATATAAAAGAGACGCGGATGTCTACGATGCGCGCGAAAATGAATATCGATGTGTGCCACGGAATATATATTCTCGGTGCCGTCGCATAATGCCGTGCGTCATGTCAAGCGGAAGATTCTCGGAAGTGATCAAGGATGAAATTGTTTACAAGGGCGAAGATAGAGGATGTAGGACGTCGATAATGCCTTGAAAGCATGGCTTTTTTCCATATAAACTTTTGCAAAGAAACTCATGATTTTTGTTCTATTTTTCTTTTTATAAACACGCGCTACACGCGGATCATTCATCTATTTCTCAGCTAGCTTATTATTTTAATTTTATTAGTTTTATTAATTTTAGTTTTATTTTAATTTTATTAATTTTCATTATTGTGAATTATATATATATATGCCTACAAATTATTCCAAAACCACCAAACATCTTTTAGCAGAAATGTTATTATTTTTATATTTCTTTCGAGTAGGATAGCTGCGATCAGATGACGCAAAAATGCATAAGTATATCCAGAATATAGTTGTTAACTGAATTGGGTGTATACTCACGTTATACCTTGCGCGTGGATCCTTGAAAAAGGTATGCCGCGGCCCGTTTCCGACGCCAGCTTGCAAATAGGGCTTCAGGGAATTGACGCTGCCGAGCTGAAGCAGATCCGGCTTTTCGACCTCCGGTCCGCCGAATTCCTGCAGCTGCTGCAGCCAGCAGCACAGCATCGCCTCGATGCCCTCATCTACCTGAAAGCGCGCACGAGTCGTGTGCGATTAAGCGCGCGCTTAAACGTCGGAATCATTCGAGAGATGAGATACGGAAGAGTAATATAAGATCGATTGCTTTCATAGAATGCTTTCACCGGAAGAATCGAGCCACCGACACAATGTGACTATTCATATAGAAATGTCTGTCAAATGATAATATAGGCGAAAATAATATATTCGAAATGAGATGAAGGTAGAATATTCTTTATGCATTTTACATATTTTATAAATTTTATTTATATTTAACTTGCATAATTTTTCTGCGATTTTAATAATATAATATAAACAAGAAAATTTTTTCGAAAACAGAAACATTTATTTTCTGGAAATATGGCGCACTTTAATCCTGAGAGATCAAACATCACTCTTTAAATATAAAAATCAACGTGAAAAAATTATTGACGTTTAACTGACATACAGTAGCGATTGAAGTTCGTTGGGTAGTTCAATTAAGCCTAATGAACTGATGTCACGATGACATTTAGCGCTTTTATCGGATATTTTTCGCTAACGTAAACCGATAATTTAAAAGCTCATACGTAACGATCGGTCTTGCGTGAAATATACGGTCCATACCAAGATCACAGCAACCCCTCGCATGAAACTGCGTCATATTTAAGAAGAATTTTTTCCGCAAGAGAAAAAGTTAATCTGCGTTGTTAACACGATTTCACGATCTTGTCTCAGCCGTGAAAAATTGCTTTTGCCTCGGATTAAGGTTTTGACATTTGTAATAAAAAAAAAAAAGAAAATAAACACCCTGGAATTTTACAACGTAAACTTGCTGTCGCGAGTTCAGCAATAGATCTGAATTCTGTCACATCTCTCCCGAGATATTTCACGGAAGAACGATTAAAGATGTCGAATGAGAGAAAATCGTGAAAGGAGAGAAAACTAAGTACAAATCTACTGATATAATTCTAGTAATTCTACATGTGCAAGGATACTTTAATCTCTTTAGCAAAGTTAGAAGGATTAAGAACTTTTCTGTACCAAAAGAAATTCCACTTACCGTTCGCGAATCTACTGGAGGCACTTGAGGAAAAACAAAGTCCGATGTCGTTAAGATGATTTTATATGGGCCTTTAGACATCCTTTTCTTAATCAATCGCTTTCTATAAACAAAGATATTAACGTATCTAATATAAAGTTTTTATTTATTAACCTATTAAAAATATAAAAAATTATGTTGAGAGCATAGCGTTAATGCATGATTACTTTCTGCGGTTTAACTGCGGATTATAAATAATATAATAATAATATATAACATGAGATAAAGTAATTGTGTTTACCGGACTATAATCCCGACGGCGATGGCGACAAAGGTGAACAGCAGCGACCCCAGAATAATAGCTACGATATGTGTAGTACGGAAAGACATGTCGGCCAAGTCATCTGATAAATAATTAATGCCCTGCATTAATCTTTACGGCATTATCGGGCGATATTTTCGGATTCGAGGGAGCCATTTATCGATCCCGATCGGCAATGAAAGGCACGAAGGGAGAGCCTTTCTCTTTCGCACCTTTTCCGCCATTACTTCGTTCTATTTTGGATCGTATCGCAACGCGAGCGAGTATCGCGTGTGTGTTAGACAGAATCCGTTAAATAATAAATAAGTTTTTTTACACTTTTTTTCACGAGGTATATATACCACATTAATTATTACGTTAAGAATGATAGAAACTTGGGAATACCTCGACATATGCGAAATCTTCTCGCTTTTATAATTTAAAAACGATATTGTAAAGAGAAAATTATGTATAAAGAGCGCTGATAACTGTAGTGCACTATTTTTATTGTGACAATGCGAAAAGATAAAATTAATATCAAAATACCAGATAATCCAGAACTCTTATCTTTAGCATGTCGAGATGTCACTGAATTATGAGAATATTGTTGAAAATTGATTTATATTAGTTTTTTTAAACACGGTTTTTTAAATTAAAAATATTATTCCCTTTACATTTCTTTTAATTATTAAATAAGCATTAATAACATTAATTAATTTGCTAATACTACTTAATTACTAGTGTGCAGATACCTAAATATTAAATCGTAATCTCAAGAAAAATATGCGAAAAGTTTTCTGGTATCCGTGCACGCACTGCTAATTGCGTGATAAAATTATTATAAGCTTGAGAGAGTAATGCATTTGTCATGAATAAATCTCCTCACCCGAACAATCGGCGTCGTCGTCGCAGGACGGCAAGTCGGGCGTCTCGAGGATGTTGAGGAACGCCACTGCGTTTGGCGCCAGCTGTTGGACCTGCAGCCGCTGATAGTCGTTGACAACCGCGAGAATTGGTTGCCAACCGATGTCGGTACGCCAGTCCAACAAGGCGTATGTGTACATTTTATTATTGTAGGCGTCGAGGCTGCTGTTATCGCGCGTCAGCACGTTAAGCGATTCGTTCAATCGATCGAGCAACGACGGCGTCGCGTAATCTTGCGTACCGTTGAAGATGTTCCTCACGTCGTACCTGCGGGAAGAAATTACTTTGATTTGCTTGCGCAAGGCTCATTGAAGCGACGCGGCGTCGCCTAAGACGTGAGTTAATCACGGGACGAATTACACGGATCGACGCCCGCAATTAATCCGGCCTGATGATCCGACAAGCACGATTTATATTATAATTTCGGATCCAAGATGGAACTTCGTAATTACGTGGCGTTGTTGCCTCGATCGAACAAGGGAGAACGTCGTCACCCGATTAAGGCCGACTTGCTCAACCGATTCCTGGATAAAGTACATTCTACTCAAATTATTTATTAAACAATTGACGAGAGACTCTGGATAAATTTCTACGCGATTTGAATAAATTGCAATAAGTCAAATTATTAATCGGCATTCTCGCAAATTTAAGGACAAAAAAATAAACATATTTGAAGGCGTTTTATCAGTAATCGTGTCTCAAATACTTATCATTGCGTAAGCATTTACAATGCTCTTTAATGTATGAACGTTATTTTTCCACACAATGCACAGATGTTTGAGACAATAGACGTGCTTCACATCGAGACTATAAATACTAAGACTATATATATTTCAAAGCTCTATACGTCTAATCTTATTATGGATGTTTATTCTTAAAGCCACTGTGTTTACCGGTTATCGGCTACGCTGACAGTTTTTGCCAATGTTCCAAGAATCTTTAGAAGTTTCTCTTAAAAGGATTTTCTACGCAGCGGAAGAGTTTTTGTTATTAAAAATCTCTTAGTATTTATATCCTTCTTCATCGAGTGTACGAAGAAAACAAGCTGCAAAAATATTTCGAAGTGGGTGATTAATTATATAATTTCGAATGTTAATTAATTCATCAAATCTACTGCAAGTTATTCATGATCTATTCTACTGCAATCTATTTGCAATTATAAAAAAGTGTCTTAACGTCTAAATCGCGATTGTCAATAATAATTGAGACTCAAGATGCGTTAACTTGATGCGTCAATTTGGTGACGTCACCAATGACGTTACCAAAATACATATTCACGATGCATTCATGAATTTTATCAGGATATACATAAAAGAAATTTTGATGAATAATCAGGCAGACATTTCTCTCTTTATTTATCTTAGATTATAAACAATGACTTAACAATTTCTTAATGAAACATTTAATCGAGGCAACCTAAAGCAAAATAGCTACGAGTATCGTGAGATTCGCACCAATCTAAGATACTGGAAAAATTGGAATTTTAATATTTTACAATATTAATATTAAAAAAAAATAATAATAATCAGTTTATCTCGACTCTTGTTGATTAATTTTTACAAAGGGCCTTAAATTTAAAATATCTTAAACTCGGAACATCGACGCCAATTGTCTTCGAATTAACGTCATTAATAATTGATTACCTTTGATCGAGCGGCGCGACTGCGAGTAGATTTTCCATCGTGCTGCTGCTGAGATTCTTTGGCGGGAAGAACCTTTGCGGAATCTCCTGTACCCACTGCGTCCTTCTTTCGTCGCTTTCCAGATTCGCATTCGGGCCGTCGCGAGTTACATTCAAGGTAGAAAAATTGGAAGACTGAGTAATCGCGGATTGGGCCAAGGTGATCGGATCGATGCGGGGGAGCGAGGCGGGCGACGGCGGGTTCTCGTCTCTCGGAAGGAAGAGGTCGATATCCTCCGTGTGGATCATCAGGATGACGGA
Source organism: Cataglyphis hispanica (assembly GCF_021464435.1). NCBI lineage: Eukaryota > Metazoa > Arthropoda > Insecta > Hymenoptera > Formicidae > Cataglyphis > Cataglyphis hispanica. Next base: position 11,285,419 of record NC_065957.1, on the reverse strand, counting down.
ATTCTGGATGTGGTTTTGCCACGCGATGTTTAGCTCGATCAAAACGCGACTCGTCACCTCGTCGAGCAGCGGCAGGCAAAGTACCGTAGCTGACGAAAGAAAAATTTCGACTTGCGTGCTTGGAGATACGTGACGGTATAAAAGATATGAGATGTACTCGAGAGTGAATTAATAATAAATGTAGATACAGGATTTCTGGATAGCAATTAAATTATTTATTAACAATAAATTAAAATTAAAAAGAATCATTAAAAAATAAATAATTATAAATAATAACACCAAATAATTGTATATGTATATATATATTTATATATTATTTAATGCTATTATTTAGAATTATTTATTAGATGTTCAATAATGATTTTATGAGTCTAATTTTATGATTTTATATTTTAATAGTTATGATTCACGAGAAGAAGATAAAATAAATTATTTCAGTCTTCCTCGGAGGAGATATTGAGCTTTCGAGAGGGTTCTCTATTCAAAAGTGCATTATTTAGAAATTATACCCAAGTAAAAGCAAGCTTTACGGCAGTTTAGACTTCTTAATGAACAAAACTTAATTTATTAGCGCAAGTTTGTTCTCCGTGCTTAGTCGAAAATCTCGGCATTAAGGGATTAAATTGGGACTATAAAGCTATATATTGCAGAATATAATCACAAAAATAACGTGTTTAGTGTCTATCTTTTTAATTGGATAAAGCGATTTAATGAAATCTTTCAAAAGGCTTTGTGCAAATTACTCGGCTTTCAGATAACGTTCGAAAAAAAAAAAAAAAAATCAAATTCTGTTAATAAACAAATGCCAAAAATGTGACAGAAAAATTGTTGAATTTAAAAATAATATTTAATTTCCTTTTTTTAAAAATCATATTATTTGCCCCGATATTTAATACACGATATTTCTCTGTAAGTAAGTGTATTTAATATAAATGATGAAAAGAAGAAGAAATCGAGAATGGATAGAAAAGAGCGTCCGAAGAAGAAAGAGATAAACAGCGGAAAATGATATAAAATATCAGCTAACGCCGAGTGACCAGACAAGTGGCAATTAAACTTATAACCCTTATACAATCTTATAAGCCCTTTCAGGAATATTAAAGCTACGGATTTTAATTAAAATACGTGAGATACCGGAGACTAATTAATATTAATTAACCAAAGAGATACAGGCATTCTCTATTTTGTGCTACGATCATATCTCTGGAATGCACATATCGCGATGACGAAGCGAATTTCTGGCACAACACTTGGATCTTTTCATTCGCAGACAAAGTCATTATCATTGATATTTTATATCCCTTATATTTACATGAACGACACAAAAGTGTGATGGATAAATGATTGCCTCCAGATTCTCGTGACAGGTCGCAGCCCTTATTTATCTACTGCAGCAAAACGCGGCAAGATTTATTCATCAGATTGAAATTAATTAAAGCAAAGCTCTCTGATTACATCGCATTTCGTACCGAGCTATACATTCGCTCGAGATTTCTGAAAAGAGTCGCGCTATCACTCGACTCATTTGCATTTACAAGAGTATACTGGACGTCGTAAATTGTCGCTAACTAAGTCGCCCGTCTTCTTCCACGGGTTAAAATGCGACTTGCGGCGGTTTAACGGCTTTTAAAATTTCAATGAAGCTTCAATTCGCAATGTCGCGTAACCCGAGTGGTTCGTACATATGAGCGTTTCATGCTTGTTCTTCATACATATTGCAATTAAGATGGTCGTAGGCGGTTGTTAATCCGATTTTACACAGCCGGGAGAGCTAGTCTCGGAGATAATCTTTATGCACGACGAAAAGATTTAGGAAGACGTTGTTAACTCGAACCCTCTATAAACACGTACTGCATATACGAGCAATCTCTGGAATTGCCTGTACTTTTTACTCGACGGAAATTCGCTCGCTCTCTCAATTCCCATCATACGCAGAGCGAATAAAAAATTTATAAACAGCAGTAAATAGATTTCTGCTGAAATTCAATCCTCAAAGCGTGTAAACAGCAATAAGCTCGCCTGTATTGCGATGCTATTTACACGTTCGTCATACTTGTTATTTGTTCCCGATATAAATATTAATTTTCAAGCGGATTTAATTTACTCTTTTTCTTCTTTCATTTTTTTAAATAGAGAAGAACGTGATTATTTTAATGATGGATTTTTTCATGATCCTGACAAATCGATCATTTCGAATGATTAAATTTCTTTGCAATCTAATAAACGACTGTGCTACTTAAAAGATTGAAAAACTACTGATACTTTAATCTATTAGCGAAGAAAAAAATCGGCTTTGGAAATGGATCGAATTAAAGTCAGACGTCCTATGTGAGATTGTGATCCGAAATGAAAGGAACGTAATTAAAGGATTGAGTCGCGAGTCCCTTTTGAAATCATCAAAAGCAGATCACCATCAAACTGCGTCGCATCGTGAAGCATTAGAACTGCACATAAATGTCGTTAATTACGAATTACAAGCAAAGAGACAAAAGGAATGCGCGTTTTGTCCTCCTTTCTCTCTCTCTCTCTCTCTCTCTACATTCCCGGAAGCCATTTAATTTTAATTCAATCCGATAGTTTCGGCAGTTTTGGGATACATTTGGCGCGGGCGGATGTAAGTGCCGGATAATGCTTACGAGTTTGTCTGTAATGGGATTAGATGCGCAGTACTTACCTCGACGGGAGACGCTGTGCACGGACTTGAGTATCCTGCGGATCTGGTCGAGGGTGGCGCGATGGGGTAGAATTAAATGGTACCGCAGAACCACACCGATCCTTCCCAACGAGTTGATCACGGCACGGTCCAGGCTGGACCACGGCTCACGATCTGCAGCAGCGATTGTGAATCGAGAGTCTCGCATTGTGAGGTGACGCGCGTACTAAAATTCAATACGCGTGTCGCAATCCATTATCGTCCCGACCTTTCCGTATCGTACTCGATTTAACGCTTAACGCTTTTTGACTCGCAGTCGGCATTCAATTGTCAAACGTCAGAAGCGAGACGTAATTTTCTCGTGTAATAGACGTTGTTATAAAGGAGCTTTTTCGCATGCGCATCTCGATTGTACGTTCAATGGAGTCGACCAATAAGATACGTAATTTCCTTTCTAAATTGTGAATTAATAACGTTGGAAAATTTTAATCAACTGTCATAAAACCCATTTTTATTGGAAATGTAGAATAAATTTTACGAAATTTTTTTACGAGAGAGAAATAAGAAGAGAATTATCGTCACGTTTCAGGGTGGACGCGGATACGATTATATTACAAATGAAAATTTTCTTATCTTGCTAGTTTATCTTTTTTCCAATTTCCATATAAATTATTATATTTTCAAGAGAATAATATTCCAAATATAATTTAACTTTCAGTAAATAACACAGATTACTTTTTAGTAGCTTTCATATATTGTAAGACATCAACTTTAAAACAATTAAAATTAAATAGATAATGGAAAAACCTTGTATATTTAATTATCAAAACAAGTATGAAAAAGTAATAAAGTTTATTTTTTTCATTTTATCATGCTATCTGTTTAATAATAGTATAATATTCATGCTAATTTTGATTAAAGTGCTATTCGAAAATTTACCTATGCCGATAATGACCGCTGTCTTCCACTGCAAATGCAGAAATATTTTTGTCACGGCATCAGCCATTGATGGGAATGACGGAGAAAGCCTAATGATCGACGATAGAACCCTCTCTTTTAAATCTCTCTGGAACATAAATTATCGATATTCGTGATCCTCTTAAATTTTAACGAAACGCTTTATTTTTGGTCTGTAGCTCTTCTATTCGAAATCAATGCTATCCGAGAAGTAAAAGTTTTCTTTGCAGACAAATATTTATAAAAATTATCGAATTGTATTTTTACTTCTCTTTTCTTTCCTTTTATTTTTTAACTGCATCTCTCAATATAATAAATAAAACTCGAAATATTTACAGATTCTCTTCAATCTTATCTTATATATTAAAAACAATTATTAATTTACTTAAATAAATAAAATTTTTATATATTTTGTTTCTATCTTTTAATGAAAAAAACTACTTTTGTTTTTATCTTTTAATTAAAAAAACTACTTCTAAAAAAGTTAAATGTAACGAATATAGGAATGACGAAATTTAATTCCATTTTCAAGCAAGTCGAATCAAGAAATATCTGAAAATATATGTCAGATCCAGTGATACGATGACATAACTGTTACCGTGGGGGACTCGTGAAAGATCTATGAGCAGATAACGACGAGCTTTTCGTAGAGTGACAATCTCGCTGGAGCGGGTTGTATTTTATTGATGAGAGTGAAAAGTTCACGGCTGATTTTGGAGGAAATGTTACAAATTAAGTTTTATATATGATATTATTGCGAGAGAGATACCCGACGATGTAATATACCGTTAATTTGCCGTTCAAATCGGAGAGAGAAATGTGGATAACTTATGGCAATAAGAAAATTTAATATAACGGAAAATAAATATTCTAAATTAATAATCGGATCCAATTCAAACTCGCCGCTCGAGAACTGGCATTAAAATTGGCTCTTTCAGTGGAACCAATTGCGCGCGCAGAGACCGAGGCGAAATTTACTTGGATCTCCCAATTTCGAACGGATATTACGTAATCCGGATATTTATTGCACCAAATTATTTACGGCCACACAAATTTTCATTATTTTAACTCCCAGAAAAAAATGCAGAGTTGCATGGACTGTCGAATAACGTCGGGTTATACTTCACGATTTGCTACAAACGTGCCGCAATCACGCGCCGCGGAATTTGCACATTTGATATTTTTTTCCTCGTCTGTTGCATTCGGTGACGGTCTTTATTTCGCACCGAAGCGCGATACATTTATTCAACGATGCAAATAATTTAAGCGCCACCGGATCAAAGTGCGGCACCCCGATGATCTGGGGAAAATATTCACCGTAAATTCTGCATATACGAAACAATTTGCATTGATTTAATCTCTTTAAAGTAAAAAACAGAACGTGCACTGATAAATGTCACTCGAACACAAATTCTTTTTATTTTTCAAATTATTAACGATTTTATAACGAAAAATATGTGTCGAGATATCTAGAAACGGCTATTTAGATAAACTAGTGATTCAAGTCAATAATGGTCAGACGTGCCTTTAGAGAACTTTCATATTCACTTTTATATTCACTTTTCTGATATAAAATTTTGTAAATTTTTATTATTATATTTTTTTTATTAAACAAGAAGATTGCCATAAAATAGCTTATATTTATATCAATAGAGTTGGCAGAGTTTTTCTTTGTTTCTCGAAATACCGGAAATGTATCTTAACCGATAACTATCGTCGCGTCGGTTCGCTGCCTCCGATAATTATACGAATCGTCTCTACGACTACTGGTAACCGTAGATAACAGTGATAACTCACCAACGGACAGGTCCATGTGAGCAACGGTTTATTCCCGAGGTGCGCGAGTTTAGCGGCCACCTCGCAGATAGAGCTGTCGAGCGCTGCTATCACTGCCTTTGTGTTGCTCTCACCGACAGCGTGGATGAGCGCGCCGAGGCCCCCGGTTTCCGTCTCGCACGTCACTGAAAATTAATTAATCCGAACTATTAGTTTGAGCGAGACAAGGATCGGAGAATCCGCCCTTCGAGAGCTTGTTATCGCGATGCGCCGCGAGAGAAAAAGAATAAAAAAAAAAAGACGGGCTTGACCATCAATTTTGATAAGCTCACTATCTTCCTCTCCGAAATGACAACAGACATTCTCTCTTTTTCTCACGTTTCGCTCGTTATAGTTGACACTTAACAGCATCGAACTCGCTTCGTCGTATCATTGAAACAAGATTCTATTCAGATACACGCATCTTTATACAAATACATGCGATGGTCTATGTTTGTGCAGTAGCCGGCGATTGTGTAAAATATAATGGAGTAGACAAGACGATGGAAAATGCTATTAGAACATCCTGGATATGGATCTTTTGTACTGATACTCGAGGATGGCCCTCTGCGCGAACCCGATCTTCCTTTGCGATCTCTCGCATGCTCTCGAGTATCAGTTTTATGCCACGCGGATCATATTATGTACCAAATGCGCGTCGTCGACGGTCAACTTTGCGTCTGTTATTTGAGCAAAGTCTCGTTATTTCCGGAAAACGCATAGACCTCTTCGTGGTTTGCCGGCACTTAGCAGCCGAACGCATTATCGGCTGAATCTCGATTTGAATACGTAATTGGATTATTGGACACCACGTGATTCATGCGCATATAAATTTAGAACCTCTTGATACCACGTAACGGTAACGCGCGAATGATTATATTACGGTCGCTCGATATATATGATGGATATACATATAAGTAATATCGTATGCAATATCGTATATTCTGCATGTGTACAGAACGAACGTTATATTAAAATTTAACATCATATCTCTGGCGTGTACTGAACATACACACGAGTGAGTATAATTAATTAACTGTGCGAAAAAAAAAAACTTAACTGTCCCGTTATAGCACAATGGCGGTTCGATTAATTGACATGTTCGAGATTACAATCCGAACAAGGTTTCTTTCATCGTTTATTTCCGCATGTGAATCCTCGTGTATAATTAAACGTCAAAATATTACTAATCAATTTTTTATAAATCTCCGAATACTATTTCGAATTAAATGTTAATGCTGAAAATTTTATATATGACAAATTTGCAGCGTTCTCTTTTTCTCGATTCTTTTAAATTATCGATAGCAAAGCCGTATCGACAAGCTCACTCGGACAAATAGCAATATACTCACGGGATCTTGGCATCACGCTGATCGAGAGCTCGCCGGCCACGTCCGGCGCGGCCAAGTAATCCTGCATCTCGGTGACGTTGATCTCCCGGTCGCATCTCTCGCCCAGGAAGACCACCACGTCGCGAGCCACCTCCGTGGGATAGGTGGACGTGCACGAAATACGAGTGGCGTCGGCCGCTAAAGGGGGAAAGCACCCGGATAGGATCGCGATCGGGAGCCACCACCGAAAACAATACCCGGCCATGGGCCCTTGGACCCTGCCGATCACTGTCGTGACGTCACTGCCACCGCGGACGGGAAACGAGACTCTGCCCTGTCGATTCGCCGCCCCTCTTTCACACTCGATGACAACGGATGTTCTGAACAGATGATACAGCGAGATTAATCTTTTCGTGTTTCGAGGCTTTTATAGGCGAAAGTTTATTTGAAGTTATCTTTTACGTATTTTATTTTAAGAATGATATATGTATACATATAAAATTTACATCAAAGAATTAATTTTGAAGTGTATTATATAAATTCTAGTTTGTATATTGTCCTTATTAAAAATCAGATTATGAAAAACGTTACAGCTCTAATCTTTATTAATAATTTAATTGTAACATAATGTTTCTTTTACGTATATTTTTTGCTAATAAACATATTGATGATAATAATAATTAATTATATTAATAAAAATAATAATATGACATAATAATAATTAATTTTTTGCTTATAATAGGATAATTAATAGTAAATTTGCGATTCCCGATCTACTCGGTGAATAAATTCATGTTATTTCTCGTTCTCGTCATTCTTCACAATCAGATTCAAGTACGCGTATCGTGAAGAATTCTTGTATGTACGCGAGAGAATACACGGGATGACCCGAAGGTAGATGTAGCAAAGCTAATAAAACCACGACGATTCTTTATTTGCCGCGAAATACGTGATAAAACGCGAGCGTGTTTTCTTTTCCTTTAATGCTGCGAGAACAAGCAGCAGCCCCGCGGCTTAATTAGCTCTTTGACACGCCGGTCGAATCCACTGGCGGGGTGAGATTTCTCTAACGAGTCGTGAGCTTTTTCACGCGAGACAGAATTCATGGAATCTCTTTCTTCTCGCTTTCTGCGGCTTGCCATAATTACGTACGAATGCTAACGTGAAAAATTAAGTAAACAAAGTTATATAAGCTTCCGTAATTCCAACGAGCAACAGACAATCGGCGCGTTATATATTTATGAGTCCATGGAATATTGTTTCTACGTAATACTATTTCTCGAAGGATTTTTGTATGCTTAAAATAAAAAGAGAAAATGGAAGAATAGATCAATAATGGAAGAACTTATAGAATGTCTTAGCAATCTTCTTTCATATCCTTTTTGATTAGACAAATAATTTTGTGATCTCAAAGTAAATTGTTCGCAGTTATAAAAAATTAATATTTAAAATTCAGAAGGTTCTAAAAAGAATCGAATTTTTTTCCGAAAAAAATTACAGTATTGTTTACGAAATTCACAGATAAAAATGCGAGAATAAATTCCAGAATGTAAGATTTATAATTGCATTTTATTTATTACAACCGTAGTTACGTAGGTTAAATGTCATCGTTGATTGATGAATGTTAAAATAATTATTCCACGCCCGTGTTAACTATTGCTCGCTTACATTGACGTGCAATATCTCGTTAATCTCGTTGTCACCACAATGAGATTTATATAGATCGACTGAGAAAAAGGGCGAAAAATGTTGTGGAAACTTTTAAAGTGAAAAATCGCCGAAAAAGTCGCTTTTTCCGTCCTCGTCATACGTGGCCCATGATCAATCCATCAGCTTTAAAACCTTTTCGCTGGAACGCGCGAGGATAAAAGCAACAAAGAGACGCATCCTAGTTTTTCACCAAGAACGCATTGGTTATCGTGTTCTCTCATAAAAAAAGCTATGCACTAACTGCGTGCATTTTTTTTTACAACGTTACTGTGCGATCAAAACTACGCGATACTTGTTTTTACACCGCTCCCCGTTGTAATCGAAACTAATTCTGTTTGTACAGAATTTTTGGACCGGTTGTAACTAGATAAAAGGATGATTGCTGTCTCACGTTGACACACGTACCGCGACAAAGGCCACGTGTAAATTTATGATATTTATCGAATTACTTTCATTTAGATTTTATCGATATAACAATCTTTCGCAAAATTTGCTCAATTGATACCTATTGATAATGATAATAACTATCGTTATACCATTATATCTATTGGCAATGATAATTACTATCATTATTTCGAGAGAGGAAAAGTGCACTTTATCCATCGCGATGGAATATTAAATTGGTCTGGGGGGACCAGATATCGATGGAGAATTCGCGGCGATAAAAGATTTAAGGACAGAAATAGACAGATAAATTTTTCCAATAGAAGGAACATTATTCTCTCTCTCTCGATTGTTTTTTTTTTTTAAATGTAAGTCTTCTCAAAGTCAAAAGCTTTTCACGTGTGCAAGCCCATTCGTGTTATCAAATGCGCCCGAATCAAGGGGCTTTTATTCCCGGCTGCGAAAAATTTAATTCATGTATAGACTGTAAATCTACTTGGCGAGCTTGTTTAAAAATTCTTCCAAACACTCGAATAGAGAATAATTTATATTCACGTAATCCTCTCGCGGACTTGCGTCAACACGCAAAACACGTCCGAATGCTTTTCATCTTTTTACACAATCGCGATTGAATTATCCGAGTCGTGCCGACGCGACTCCATACATATATACATATATATATATATATATATATATATATATATATATATATATTTGTCGCAGGCACACATCCAGGCGCTAGTCTCAATTTACGGTGGACATTTACGATCGACTGGGAAGCTTGTTACGCCGGGAAAATTGCCGTGATGTAATTACGGGGCACGTAACGCCGAGCTATTATCGTCTAGCACTTGATACTTGATTAAAGACAATCGTCGGACTAATACTTTCCACTGATTTCCACTCTGTCGTTTCTTCTCGTTAATCGCAAATTAACTAGGCAAATTTGTGCGAACGCGTGCCTGCGAGGCGTTCCGTGATTTTCGCGTTTACGAAAGCCCCGGAGCAACTTTCCAGAACAGGCACTGAGATGAGATGCATCGATTCCTGATACTCGTTATACAATTTCCGAGCGGGAGAAACTTTGACGGCCGATCCGAAAAGTGCGAGATTATCGCAACTCGACATTGGAAACGTACGTATATATGAAAGGTATCGAGCGATATTGAATAAAAATGACGCGACGAATTCTCTTGGATTTTTTATAGTTGCTCGTCAAAAAGTCACTACTTTATAGATGATGGTAAGAATTGAACTAGAACATTTCCAGTCGAGTCGCAAGAAGATCTGCTAAAACGATTACTTTTATCCCGGTAAATCTATATCGCTAAATTCATTTTTACTTCCACGAAATTTGCTTCCAAGTATTGAAATTTGTTTTCATGTTTTACAAAAAACGAATAAAATCAGCAAATTTTATTAAATAATGACACTCTCCAGATGAAATAATCGCAAGAAAAATCATTAGAAATGCATATTGTCTTAATTTAATATCTATCAATATATAATATCTGATATGCAACGATGCTTTATGTAATCCTATATGTTACTCATTATTCCGTAATGACGCTACATTGGAATCGTATTATATTCATCGCGCGAATCGATTCTCCAATTATAGAGTTAAGTTCGGCTTTCCATAGCTAAGTCCCAGTGAAAGATTCGATTCTTAATATTACATAAGTCACTTTCGCGATCACACAAATGCAGTTCCTTTATTTCTTTCTACATCCTCGTTATTCGGATCAATATGGCGTTCGCTTATCATTAAAATTATATTATTTCTCTCTTGCGATCTAATTATATTATACTTTATCGGAAATTTACTGCAATTACTTATTACTTGATACAATTAATCTAATTTCTAGAAAATTTTACACTTGAATAATAAAATTTTCGATATTATAATTTTGAGCAAAAGAATGAAATGCCCTTTTTTAATAAATTATTTAACAAATGTATGGAAATTAAATATACATAATTTTATATTTTATTATTCATCTTTAACTGTATTTCTAAAAGCACGTTTTACTTTATATTTTGACGCATATTTTTTATAATGCATAACAAAATATTTGGTAAAAAATGTCGAATTTTCAATGTTATAAAAAATTGTATTTCAAAAATAATATTATTATTCAAGAAACATCTTCTCAAAAACATTCCATATTTTGATCGAAACTGTACGAGCCGTCAGCGACTGCCTAAAGCAACTACTCGATCACTTAATTCCTATAGAAGTGTAAATTCCGAAAGCCGACGACACATTGTTGGCACATTGAATCCGGTCCAATTCACGTCAACTGCGGAAAGAATGAGATCAACAGGTGACGAATTTGCCGTGGCATAGAGCAAGATAAATTAGCAACCTTGAGAAATTTCACATCGATAAAGCTGTTGCGCTGCTTTTCAGTAATTTCGAAATAAATCGCTACATTGAACGCCCGGTTCATTTACTTTGACGTGTAATTTTGCCTTTTTCGAATAAAATTTTATGCAAAATTTGTTCACGGATAAATTTAATTAAAGAAATTTAATTCATTATCTATCCTTTTGTACCAGGGTTTATAAAAATAAAAGAAACTTTAATTGAAATAATTTTTAATTTAAAAAGAATTAAAAATGTAGAAATAAATTGAAACGTAGACAAATTATTTTAAATATTCTTATTTAGGAAAAAATATTTTAATACATTTTTATAGTATACATGTATCTATTTTTTTCTATAAATATTTAAAAAAAATATTTTAATACATTTTTATATCTATTTTTTTATAAATATTAATATAAAATATTAATATTATATTAATATTAATATTAATATTGATATTAATATTATATGTTTGCCTAAAAGATGAAAATAAGCAAATAACATTTACCAATTATTTTCAGTAATCGTAGAGATGTCATATATTGTAAATTGGGGGGAAAATGGGGTCAACTGTTATTTCTACGTAACTTTGGAACTAGTAATGATATATTGTTAAAACAGCAACGGACATATAACTGTTAATATGATATTAGGAAATATATTACATCTGTCTTAAGTATATAATATATTTTTGTTACATATAGAAATTTTTTTTTATAATATAAAAAACAAAGAATTTAGAGAAAGAAATAATTACTTGTAATTCTACTAAAATAAAATTAATCTTGTTTAATGACAAGATTACATTATAAAAAGAAACTTAGTCCCTTAACGTACATTAACATCAAATAATCTGTCATATACAAATCTTTTTGCAATTTTTTCTTACAATTAGCATAATTTAAAAGATGCTCTTGATAAATAGAACACAGAAGTTTACATTTTAATAGATTAGCGAATTTTAGTGGATACATTTTTTTTATCAAAAGAAAAGATAAGTCACGTACCTGAAAAGTATTACACGTTGGCGACGGAAATCTTGTTTGTTTGGGTCGACATCTCACGGTTTTTTTGCTTCTACATGATGACGTCACGTTTATGCGTTGCGTCCTCTTCCTCAATTAAACGCTCTTCTGCTCAAAGCGATGAAAAGCTTTCTTCAAAATGGATATCGCGCGACCCGCTTTCGCGCCTTCATTTTTGCTACATTTTCCCGCATCGTCGTCGCAGGAAAAACACCGCGTCATGCTAGTTTTTAGATTCGTCAGAATTTAAAGTCCCGTTAGCGCATACAGGGAAATTTGATAGGGAACCGAGAAACATTGACCGAATTTATAACAGCAACAGTTGCGCCATTATTCCCATCGCGACGTTTGCAATTTTTTGTTCAAGGTTCGATCGAATAATTACAAAACTTTCACGTATTTTTTTCAGATTTGCTGGCCGTTGACCGATTTTGTCGGACGATATTTGCAATTTTAATCTTTCATAAAGATAGTGATAGTCGCAAAATTATATCGGCCAAAGAATGCAAAGTTCAAAACGAGTTCCATTCGCGTAGCTGGAGAGACTGTTAATCTAAAATTTTTCGTATTTAACGCGTATTAGAGATATCTTTGTAGCTGAACAGCAATCTTCTAGTTCGTTATACTTGTTCGATTGGGATGATGGCTAATCTCGAGTTTCGCAGCTATATCCGTTTGTACAAATTGCAGTCATTAATTTGATTCTGTCTCTGATATCTCCATCCTCCATAGAAATATACAAACGCACACACACACACACACATGACTATTCACAGAAACGTTCGAGTTTCGAACGGTCGGCTGTTAAGCTTTCTGTTACCCATTCGCGTTCGCTCGTGTACCATTTCCAAGTCCCATTTCCGACAACTCTCCTCCTCTAGAAACATCGTTATCTGCGTATAACGTCCATATGTTATTGCCGGGATATATATCCGCTTCAGGTTTCCGAGACAGAGAAGATGGCTAGAGCGAGATCTTAGCTCCGATCAGCTGTCAATCAACGGCAATAACATACGCTCGCTTATGTCGAGCGCGCTATTTCCGGACTACGTTCGTCCGCACGATGTCGTCGCGACCATGAGATCGGGATGACCGATACGACCTTGACTCCGACTATACGTATGCATAAGAGTCCATCCCGGAAGCGGGTCTATTTGCGAGGATGTATCGACCAGAAGGACGTTGGGGGGACGATGGCGCTGGATCGAGGTCGTTGTTTTTCGGGTTGTCCTCGGGATGGAAGGAAGGGAGAGGCGATGGTGAATCCTGGCGATACTGGGCTTACTCGTCCCAATTCGCAAGTACGTCCTGATGCTGCCTCATTCCGGCATCGGAACGGCTCGATCCGCACCGATGGATGCGACATCCGAGGTCCAAGCAGGTCCTCACATCATCACGCCACACGAGTATTAGCCGAGAATTAGAGCAAGCCACCCGCCACCAAAATCTGACGGGATTAATACCTGAACCGATTACGTACGGGAGGCACGATGATTGACAGCAGGGGCGATGAGGTTGTGCGCGCGTTCTCGCAGCATCTGTAACAGATAATGAAAGCCGCTGATTGCGAGAGCTGCCGATATGATTTTAGGTTAATCCGGGGACCCGGGCTTCCGGGAGGTATTACGCGATGTGTGGCGCGAAACAATAAGCCCATTCGTCGAGTGAACAGATATTGTTTGGATGCTTATTAACGGAACGCATTTATCAAACCTGTCAGAAATTTTGAACGGAAGTTACACGAATGGAAAGGATTGATACTGCGCATTTGTAAAGCATCACGATTATACGCAAGAGAGTCCACCTAAAAATTGCGAATCCTATCGCAGGATTAATGTCGTCGTGTTCTGCCGAGACATTACCTTGCGAATAAAGTTCGTTCGTCGAAAATAGAACTTGTCATTTAATTCCGAATCGAGCAAACGTTATCCGGATGCTGAAAACGCATCTTGCTTAAATTTATTACGGAAGTTGGAAGCGGATTTTGCGGGAGCTATAAATAAAGATTGATAGGACGCGCGTCGTGTAAAGCGTCATGCAGCTGCAACTGCTAATGAAAGCCCGTGGCTTACCTGCCGCGATTAATCCTGGCTCGATCTTATCCGTGTTCGTGTTATGTGTGACGGACTAAGGATAAATTAATTAACCCTCTGAGCCCCATAGACATACTATTTCGTTAAATACTAAACTGAGAGTGAATCGAGCATTATCCAACTACAGTTATAAATGACATTTTGCGGAGAAATTATATAAAGGGTTTATGCACATCTGCAGTTCTGTCGTGATCCACGACAGAATTAATAACATACAGTTAGATTTTTGAAGCGCAATTAATTTTAACGTATGCGTACAACGTCACGACTGAGTTCTGAACTCTGTGTGCAAGGATATTTTAATTATTATCCACCGTATGAATATTAAAAGAACGTTGTCCAATTTAACGCTGCTTTCGTTTAGTCAGAAAATGCAAATTCTACGGTGTTAACATCTATTAATATGATAAAATGACTGTGTGTGTGTTTATCTTTCGTGATATTTTATTTTAGCGTGCACGCTTTTTTTTTTAAGTATAGAAAAAAAAAAGCTGTATAATCGTCGCCCAGATAAGTATGTAAATTCGCTAAAGAACATTATCGAGAGATACGATTTGTTATATTCCGACGGATTCTCATATGCATAAGCTAATTCGTATTTAACGAAAAGAGCTGCCGCGGAAAAATAGAGGATGGAAAATTTGCAAATAAAATAAAGCGATTATGCGAATGTCGCGGTTTGCGATAATGAGTAAAGTTTTTCGATTATATCTGACGTGTGCATCTATCAGAATTGCAGTGACAGTTAGATAGTCGGATTTCTCATCTCTCATCGTGAAATATGAATACATAAAGCGAATCGTTCATAAATATATATATATATATGTTTTTGCCAAACAGATCGATCTCGAAGGCTCGTATATCCTAAGCAAAGTTCTCATCTTTCGTTTCTGTAAACTTGCTCTCCTAACGCGAATGACTGCGCTGTTTTATTAAACTTCGGAAATGGATGCAAATTATAATCGTGTATAGCGTTTAAAAAGAAATGGGGATGCATCTGTACGATTCTATGTTTTTAAACATCACGAAGAAGATTCTTTAAAAAGGAGAAGCGTATCTTTTTAATAAAATTTTTTCAATTAATTCTCTCATCAGAGTGCGTGGAATATAAATTGTATTAAAGAAGGACTATACATCGATAGTCCATTGAAATCCGTCTCTTAACATAAATTAGATTAGAGGGTAGACTTATGCGTAGTCCAAGCTTAAGTCATCCCTTACCTCGGGAGTCAGTTAACTCTCTGAAGGATTAAATAGATCACTTAATCCTTTAGTCTAGTCATTCGATAAGAAACCTGTGTAATATTAGTACATTAGATTTAAGGATTAAGTCATTTAGTGAAATAATATTCTACATATTACAACTTTCTTATCACAAAGAATTAAATTATAACGTAATTAAGAGAATTGCTACTTTGTTTAGGATGTCTCAAAATTATCAGATTTTAATAATAAATTTTCTGGTTAATTTTGAAGCCATTTTCCTTCAGCAAAAATATTGAAGTATTGATAATTTCCAACTTATAAGTGATTGAAAAAGAAGAGCTTTCCGCAAACTTAACTTTGCGAAGTTAAAAAGTTAATACAAAACTACATTCTTCAGTCAATTTCAAGTGAAGTTTACTTTAAGAGAATTTTAATTTCAGCTTAATTATAGAAATATATATGATGGGAAAAATTAGAAAAACGATGACCTTCAATCTCATTTTCGCTAAAAAAAAAATCAGCTTTAAATTATCGGAGATATTTAAAGATAAAAATTTATCGGAGCTATTAAAAGACATTCATAGATTGAAGGGGGGGGGGATACTCTATATAATATTAATCTATTGAAGATTACATTATTTTTCTTCAAAAAAAAAAAAAAAAAGAAAAAAAGAAAAAAACAATGATACAGTTTTCATAATTAATTTTGCAACAAACGTCATCAATACATCATCACCATAATTATCAAACCGAACAAATCGCAAATTCTATGATATATGAAAGTAAATAAGAAAATTTTCCCTCGTTTTTCCCGTACGGATAAACTCACCGATGATCGTCGATATTACGACGGTGCACGTATCGATCGAGATAATGGAAATTAGTCAATTTACGTGTGCTTGCACAACGAGTATAATCCTCCAATCGCGCGGTATACACAAAAGACGACGGGCAAATTTATCCTCGTCGAGATTTACCCCGCACAATTTCCAACATCGCGTCGCAGTAGCCGTGACTTGTTAGTGGACGAACTGCACGTTTTTCCGCGCAAAAGAATCGCGCGGCGTAACGCCGGTCGGCGGAAATAAAAGCGAGCCTTTATCTCGCGATACACTACTTGCACGTCGCGCAGACCGTACATTTTTATCTGTCCGCGTCGACAGGAAAATATCGTCTATCGCCCGCAAAACATCCGGACATTTTCTGCGGGTATCGCGTTGTCCCCGGTGGCGTAATCATTTAACGAACGCGTCGGAAAAATTCACGCTCGTTTATCACAAAGAAGCTGAACGCTAAGCTGTCACAGATGTAGCCCGCGAAGAGTTTATAAAGAGAGAGAGAGAGAGACGGTATTGTCTCTTGGATTTATTTATTTTTATTATAATTAAAAATTAACTGTAATATACATGGTCGTTAAATTAATGAGATGATTATAACGACAATAATCAGGTTTTTTTCTTGTTTGTAGAGTTTTCTTTGTTTATAATAAGTGTCCCTTAATTAATCACTCGTGGATACTTCTGATAACAAAGTTAACAAATACTCTCATTATCTCTCTTTTAATTATCTCAAAATTAATTTTATTTTGCAAATGGAAAATATATTAATGTAATATTACATCTACAATTTATAAAAATAAATTATGTGCCATTGTTTGCGGTACAAAATTTAGTTTTGCTAGTTAAAAGAGAAATTCATTACGAGAAATTAAATTAATTAATTAATGTCGGAGATATATGCCTTGTATATGATTTTGCGGTGTCCAAGTTTATGTTCTCTCGTATTCCGCGTGTCCGAGAAATGTCATTCGTTCTCTCTCAATGTACCCCGCTTCGCGACATCAACGGCAAGCTTTGTGCATCGTTGAGGGAAAAACGTATCGATCCTACCGACGTCGAAATGGCGAATTTAGCCTGGGACTTGGTCCTTAACAAAGCGGGAACCAATGTCCTGGAAGATGGTCTCACGAAGGACACAAAATCTCTCCCCTTCGGCGTAATCCTCACTTAATTGCCGTCTATTCCGCCAGTGTGCTATCCGTCAATCGTTTGTGCCTTTGAAATCAATAGCGATTTACCGAACGGGAAATATTGCGGGGAAACGATTTGAATGTACGAAACAATGTAGAAATATGAGGTAGCAAAGATAGCCCACCTTTGCTACCTGATATTTCCATAATATCGTCTCACAAACTCGTCATTACCTACGCGAAGCCCTCGCGTGGGTAATGACGAGTTTGTGAGACGGTATTATGGAAATCAAAAAGATTTGTCTCAGCGCTTGTTCTTTGATGTTTGATATTGTAAGGCTTTTCGATCTCGAGATCTTGAGAAATGATAGAAAATCTAATGTAAAATAATATATATGCGACGCGATCAAAAATGAAAAAACGCTCTCAGCCAAAAATGGTTTCGTTTTCCTCGAATTATATCTTTTATTTCTCTAAATTAAATCTTATTCAGAAATAAAAAAAAAAGCAACAAACTTAAGTACTTCACAAATATATCCGCAGAAGATAAAATTGCTGTTCTTTTTTAATTTATTTATTAGTTTTCTTTAATGGAAAAGTAATTCCTTTTTATAAGTATTACGGTAAACACACACGCATACAAAGACAATTATTATATGTATTTTTTTGGTGTACACGAAATTGTTTGAACAATAGTATCAAAGATCTGCAATATTCATTATTTCCGAGATATTAAATTTCCAAAATATAATGTACGACTACAACATATACGCGATGCAGTAGCCAATACATAGGATAATGCTTTAAAATTGTTGTCAACGCGGAATGCATCTGGATGATTATTGATTTTGCCGCGTTATTGTGACCAGTTATTCAACCAGTGCAAGTCAATCATTTTATATAACGTAACCAATGGCAGAGAGCGTTTCAGATGTACAAAGCAGCAGCCAGTGCGATGAATAAGTTCTGCAAAATTGAAATAGCCATTAGAAAAAAAAAGCTGAATAAAAATGTCTATTATATAACATAAAATGATTAGAATTCGTGATAAAAAAAATCGGATGTTCTACAAGAGACTCGGCTGCATAATGGGATGATATTTTCATTCTTGTCAACTGCAGTCGAAATAATCATTAACGAAGCTATTCAAAATTAATTAATCTATTCCCTTGTAAATTTTTGACACTTATATTATCGTATTACAATATTGCACGCAATTATCAGAATTTTTTTCAAATAATTAAAATCGGTTTTTAAATGTCATTGTTAATCAATGGTTATTTGTAAAAAAAATGATTTCGTAATTTACAACATTTAATATCTCGATAAACATGCCATTAAATATAAGCTACGGGTTTTGCAAGAGTTTATCAACAATATTACAATTTTGCTCTCCTAATGTGCTAGACTGATATCCAACCCGTCGTTTGTGTGTTAACTACTCGCGTGTCGGAAGCAGCACCATTTGTTTCAATTTATAGAGCATAACAACCTATTAGTGGTATCATTTGGTTTACTCACGAAAGACACGCGTCAAAGCCGTCGAGAGAATCCGCACGGCTGTCGACTACTCGGAAAATATTGGCTCCCTAAGAGAAACTGCAACACGGTGCAATAGAAAGGATGAACATTGTATTTCTTACTGAGTCTGGTATATATGCCCAACGGAGAGGAATGCGCGCGGTAGAAAAAGCATTGCAAACCACAATGCGAACATGGTCTCCCATAGCGCCGCTCGTAAATCATTTATTAAGCAGACGCAGCAAACTTGCCCGTCCAGCAACGTGCTAGTTTGAGAAGATCGCTTATTCGAGAGAAAGTCATTTTTATTATCGTCGAATCGTGCTTTTGCATATATGGCATAGCGATCAATAGATGAAATATGGTCTGAAAATCTAAGATTCTAGATCGAGAACGTTGAAATTGAAGGAAACGTTGAAGACTTTGAAATGAAAAAAATCTTACGTTACGCTCATCTCGTAAAAAAACAACTTTTTCTGTCTGTCAGAATTATTTACCACAAAATATTCCGGTGGAAAAAGAGTACAGCGCCTGTCGAAATTAATTCTGTACACCTGATATTTTTTAATTCGGCATTGTGCGTGGGGAGTAAGAGATCTCCATTTCTTTTTCTGCACGAAATGAGATG
Source organism: Cataglyphis hispanica (assembly GCF_021464435.1). Lineage (NCBI taxonomy): Eukaryota > Metazoa > Arthropoda > Insecta > Hymenoptera > Formicidae > Cataglyphis > Cataglyphis hispanica. The sequence continues at coordinate 11,265,756 of NC_065957.1, read as the reverse complement.
AATTTTTCATTAGCCTAGACATTCTGACGGGAACACTACATATTACCTGCTTTGCAATTTCAGTACGGCATGAAATTGTGCTGGCATTTACTTTTAATTAAAAGCTTCGTCTTTTAACAATCAAAGAGCTCTATTTAACTGTATTTGTTAAGCAATTTCTTACCGTAATGGAACCTGATAATCATTACATTGTATGTACAGAAGAAGCAATTAGCTAAAATTAAATTATAAAAAACCTGTGTTTCCCTCCCAGTATTACAAACAAAATTTCTTCAATCGAGATAATGAATAATATTAAATTATTTCTATTAAAATGACGATTCTGCTTCTCTCTCTTTGTCACAAAATTAAACATTGATTAACTTCAATTTATTTAAATTAGAAATTCAATCAATCGTGTTGCATTAAGTATCAAATATGTTTAATTTATTTTATTATCTTTGTGGGCAAAATTATCTCGAAATTGATATTAGTACTGATCGTGAAATATAAATATATCTACCGAATTAACAGACAAAATGTTTTTCCGATTCTAATAAAATGATTAAGGATTAAATTTCGATTCAACTTTTCTTCAACGATGCCTTGATGGAAGATAATCGCTTGCCAAAAGGTTACAACAAACTTTGGCTACTAAAACTTTAAACTACTGTTAAATCAAATAAAGTTAACCAAAAACAAAGTACTGTTATTTACATTCTCGAAGCTTTCCTCGCCAAATTATTTAATTTTTATTACCAAAAACTACTTTCTTTTATCCTCTTTAGTCTCTATTATGTAGAAAGAACACATTCAGATGTAGAACTTCAGATTGCAACATACAAATGTCTTCCCACATACCCGGTCATGCGATGATTTCATCACTATATCATTGTGTCTCCGGCTCACGAAATTGCTCCGCAAGATGTGGGAACAGCTTTCCCCAAATATTTGCAGGCACAAACCAGATCGCTTAACTTAAGACGGAGCGACGGAAGTTGGGCGTAACAGTTGCAGCTAGCTACTACAGTATCTCATTCTGACGGTGTGGCCTAGTTGGAGGAGCGAATAAGATAATAAAGTCGATTGACTGAGAGGTGGGTTTTCCATTTCGGCAGATATTGTTTCGCAATACACATGCCAGCCATTCGTAGAATGCACGCGAAATTGACTTTGCTCCACTCGGACATGATTAGTTTTCGATCGAACGTAGCGCGTAGCATTTCGGATGAAAATATTTAGTCACCAAAAACAACTGACCACAGCCCGGACAGCGGTCTACCTAGGTCACGCCTGTATCCAATCTGGACCGGCTTAGGGATGAAAACTTTTCAACACTGCCTAGAGGACAGTTTGGAGAACCCTTATCTCAAGCCGAAGGGACAGCCTGATACACAGTAATCAGGCTGTCCCTTGGTGGACTTAACTTGGTCGAAATCGATATAAACGATCCACAGAGAAAAATTTATAACAAGAAAAAATACGGATTCCCGCTATCATTAATCACTGTCATTATATTCTGCAACAGTTCTTGTAACTGTACGTGCTTATCACCAAGTGGCACGAACTGATGGCAATCTAATAGCTATAAAATGATAGCTGTACAAATAAAAGTATGATATCAATAAAACAACGGCTTTATTATTTCTGATAGAATCTCAATATCGATAAAATAACACATGGTCTGCACGCGCGCGAGCGCTGTAGAATGTCATCATGTATTGTATGTATAGTATATTATAAAAAATAAACTTTTAAACGCCCCACATATAGAGGTATCCAAACAAAAAAGTTAAATTATCGACGAATTTCTTTCTTCTCTCCCCTTCGCGGAAACTTTCGTATTTTATTCCGCCGACGCGTTTCTCACGTTCGCTCCGAGAGATTGTGAAACCAACCCTTAAATCCGCAAAGGAATATATGTATAAAAAAAAAAAAATGCGGATGTTTGACTTCGAACCGTACTATTTTCAGTGTGTGAAAATGAACGGAGAGCTAAAGCGTTCTGTCCTTGTTAGTCGTAACGATGTAAGTCGCCACTATAAACATTTCGTAGCATGTCGGGGATATGTACGAGCGACGCTAAAAATACCCGACAAACCAGAGGCTCTTTCAATATTTCCCCGTCATGGATAATTACCGGCTCGTTATATAAAATTGCCGCCTCGTATTTTCCGATAGTCGTAACGAAAATATGGTGCGTTTCCTCCTTTCCCCTCGATGTTCTCGGTTTATCATCGTCTACATGAGAGTCTGCGAGGCAAGACGACAACGGGGACGAGAGAGAGAGAGAGAGAGGCGAGCTGTTTATTTAAAGATTTTATTAATCGATACAAAGTGCCTTTAAACGCGAGAATTAACTCCCCGGGTGATATCTAGGCGATTTAAAATTCGTCGATCATGTTACTCGCGTATGAAAACAGAAGCTCGTTATCCCGTTGCGAAAATGATAATGGAAATGTTATTTTTCAATCAACGTGCACGAATGAAACACGCAAATGTCTCGCGTATTAAATATTCTTGTCACCCGTATTGCTTAATTGTACGTTTTACAGCGGAATAATTCCACCCTTACAGATCGCGTGCCACTGTTTAATGACAGATTCATTTTCATCCAATTGTTGAAATCTTTTATTTCCGACATTCCTCGTTATAATCTAGATTTTAATACGGTTGGGAGAATTGCATCGTGAAACTTGAGCATTTTTCGCGTCAGTGTTTAGTTGAAATCCGTAAATAAATTTACATCGGACAGCGTGTAGCGAGCGCTACGAAATTTTTCACATGTGACCTTTTTCGCGTTTCAGAATATTTCGCGGACTTAAAATCACGTTTGCGTACTTTCTGCAAACGCGAGCTATAAAAATGTAATTTTATTAAACATTCCGCTCGCGAGATGTGCGCGTTAAAACTGTTGCTTATTGAAAGTGATCAAACATTCGAGATATTATTTTACTCGAGTCGAGAGATTTTAAATATCGGCAATTAAGCAAAAAGGCGCTATACACGAGCGGATGGAAATAAAGTTGCCAACTTAATCATCAAACCGCGCGCTCGTGGAAATCGCGTCGCAAAATTTATTATATGTTCCCGAATACTTCCCGCGAAAATCCACATATCGTCGCTTTAGTAATGAAGTTACAAATAAGTGCGGCAGCACATTTCCCGCCATCGTCGGCAAGGCACTTTCATTTCGTATTCCGTGCAGGGGAGCGATAATGGTGGATCAACGGCGGCTTCCTGGACGTATCCTAATAAAGGATACGATCGAAACTCGGAGATCGACCTTGGATAAACGTTATATTCAATATTACCGAGGATGAAAAAAAAAAGAAAAAAAAGGAAAAGAAAGTTCCCCTTTCTATCCGAATTTATATTTTGCATCGGCGCAATTTTTCTCGCGCGTTTTATCTTTACTTACTTTATTCGCCGATTTTGCACGGTATTAAATGGATAATTTGTAAATTGCAGCTAAATATTATCAGGCTATGCTACTCTCATTAATGACAAACGTTCAGCGAGATTTATGCCCTTTCTCGAACGTGAGCTTCTTTCGCAAATCTCGATAAAGATGCCACGTGCGATTTCGGCTCCATGTGTCATCGGGACTTTTTCTAATGAAACTTTTAGAAGTATAAAGAGACTCTTTTCCGGGCAAACGTTCGCGTCAACTTTCATCGTCCGTTCTGGCAGGATAGGGTGCGATAGGAAGGTCGAAAAAAAAAAAAATATTCAGCATTTTCTTCGTGTACAAAGCGCAAATATGTACATTGCAAACTGTCATCGTTCCATCGCTTACGATCTCTTGAATAGGAAAACGGGGAAAAATATTTTCAGGACAGGTAATTTTCACTCTTTCGGTTTTCGCGGCTCTCTTATTCCTTTCTTCGTACGAAGTTCCTTCCATAATCAAGGATAGCAGGTTAGCGAGATACAAAACCGTAATTCGATGCCGCTCATCTCGTTTCATAAAGCATGCAGCCTTTTCGTACATACCACGCAAGAATTTTATTTTTTTTCCTCTCCCATTATCACAGCGCGTTTTTAAGAGCGACCCCCTCTTTTGTAATGCATTTTGTTGCGCGCCAGTAGAATGCAGGCGTTTCATCTAGCGTCAGTGCACCCCGGCTGTAGTCGACAATTCAACGTATTTGAAACAAGAGCGGAGTTATCCTAGCCGGCCGCTAGGATAAACGGGCAGCGATTAACAAATATCTCGTAAACCAGTGGGTGTCGTTGTGTGCATTCATGTACAAGAAATTCCTTTGAATTTGCGCTTTGTGCAATTCTGATATAATTTGCGGAGAAATTAAATTACGTTCATATCAGAGTCGAAGGAGAATAAGGAAAGAAAACGGAGTTGAGGCGGAAGTAATTGCAAGAATTTTCTGTGCGAATTAGTAATCTGCGTTTAAATAATGGAAATTGAATTTTGTTCTTTTGAAATGGCGAATTAAAAGATAAATTAGTCGTAATTTAATTGAAAAAGGAAAGATGAAAAATATTTGAAAGATCCTTATATAGGATAGTCTCGCTGTAGAGTTGCGTAGTGTGACATTGTTTATGTATTGGCAATCAATTAATTATATATTAATTATTTAATTATATAATAATTATTTAATTATATAATTAATTTATACATTATATATTAATTTATTTATATATTAATATATTTATATATTTATTATACATTTATTAATATATTTATATATTTATATATTAATTTATTTATATTAATTTAATTTTATATTAATTATTTAATTATATATAAGCAATTAATTATATACAAACTATAAGAAATTGATTAAGAATTAATTTTTAGAAAGTGGACCGAATGCTGCTAGTATGTTTAACAAGTGGCCAGAGAATTCTCCGCCGTGAGATTGTTCGCAAACATTTCCCCGATCATGTTTCTTGTTGTGATATCCAGAATCACATTGCTTAACCGCTTAATTAATAGGTCGGGAGACAGGGTCGAAGAGGGTCGATATGCGAAGTGCGTGGGATATGGCCCGCTCGCTATGAACCGTCGTCCCGCCATTTACCGTATCACGTACGGAGGAGGCCGCGCATATTGCACGGCGCGCGGCATATTATCCGCAACACATTCCATCCTTCCCTCGTTCCATCGTTCCTGCGAACTGTTAATTCTCCGTATCCTCGAGCAAGTCGGAATCGGGCATTTCTCATTTGTTCAACAATTAAAGAAATTACGCTTTTAACGCCGCGCGTTTCGATTAAGATATTAAACTTCTCCTCCCCGCGAGGACTCTTACACTCATCGGAGAAACAATGTTCCCATCGCAGTAATCTTTGGATTAATTCCAAAGAGGATCGGCGACAGGGGTCTGGATCGAGAATATATTTTTGTCGGCTGCCAAAATTCCTCACCGCTATAATAAACTTTCAATTTCTTTATAAGAAAATTCCACGTGCGAGGAACTTATATCCGCCATCTCGGGGAAAATTGATTTACATAAAGTTATCGCCTCGTAAATGTTCGCTGTTCGGCCACGAGGAGAGGGAGAAGCAGCTTCGAGCTAACAACGCGATCAACGTGCGTCGTCTCGAGTATACTCACGGGACAATTACCGACGATGGCATTTAAGCCGCGTCTTCTCCCGATGCCATCGTACCCTCCTCACGGCGCGAGGACCAATTCTTGAACAGGTGCCACTGTCCCCTCGTCCGAGAATCCAAAGTGCTCGTTCACCAGACAAAGCGAAACCTCTCCAAAGTGGTACACATGGTTCGAGTCATCGTCCCGCACCGGACCGACAACAATAACAAGCGACTTGATCTCGATCGCGCGCGAATAAAAAAAAAAAAAGAAAAAAAAAAGAGAAAAACAAACAAAGAATCGGAGACTTCCCGATCGCAATTTCGCAATCTTACGATTCTTCTCGCGATCGCGGGATCGCTCGCGCATACAGACGGCTCTTTCAAGCCCGCGTAGCGCACATGTCCCGCGTGCCCGCGTGTCGCGCGCAACCCCCGGGCCCCCGGGTCGTTTTTGTCCCCCTCGTCGACGACAAGCCGATCACAACCCTCGCAGGCGTCGAGGCTCTCCACCGTTGGCCTACACGCCGACGATAACGGAGAACGGAACACGCGCTTGTGTATCGGGACGTGTACCGAACGCTCCGGCGCTCGGTATCGAACTGACTGCGAAAGCTCTCTGCGAGCAGCAGAGCTCTGGCCAGCTCACTCCTACTCTCGACGAGACGCGCGACGCCGGCGACGAAGAGATGAGAGCGGCGGCGGGCGAGAGCGCGAGTCCGTCCCGGGGAAGCCGAAAGCACCAGCGCGCGCGCCAGCAGCACCAGAGGGTAGGCCAGATCATCCCTACCTACTCCTTTGCGCCCAGAGAGAGAGAGAGAGAGAGAGAAAGAGAGAGAATGAGAGAGTGTAAGAGAGAGAGAGAGAGAGAGAGAGAGAGAAAGGAGAGAGGGGTTCCTCATCGCCGCAGACTTTTCCCCTGGCCTCGTCGTCGTCCTACATCCAAATTGTCCTCTCTCCATCTCTCTCTCTTTCTCCTCCATTTCGCGGATCGGAATTGAGAGAAACTGCGGTTTGATTGGCTGCCGTCGAAATGGAACACGCATCTCGTGCGGTCAGCGTGCGTCTCGATAAGGTTGTCGTCGAGTACGAACCCTTATACGGCAGCGCTTTTAGTTCTTCAATTGTAATCGAGCCCTTATGAAATCCATGAGACGGGCAAAAATTTTCTATGATCTTGGTGTACGCGGAATTAATCGATACGATGGAGAAGATGGGAAATATATTCATATGCGTGCTTCCGATCGTGAGCTATAAAATTAGACGTTCACGTTTTACGGTTTGTGCCCGTTTATCCCACGATTCTTATGTACCGTTCATTCCAGTGATATAAACGCGCATTATATGGACCATCACGCGACCATACCACAAGCATTGTATCTTTCTATAAATAGTTAAAGTCACGTTTTACTGTCTCGAGAACTTCTACTATCTTCCACATGTTCCTTTTTAATGTCTAACGTATAATAGAATGCTAAAATAAAAGAAGAAATTATAATAGAAAATTATATTATAAATCTTATTATGTGTATAATGTTGTACATTTATATTAATATTTCTTTTCTCTTTTAATTATTTTGGATCATTTTTCGTAATTTTTATAAATTTGTTTTCTTTAATAAATTTCTTCTAGAAATTTAATAAAAATTTTTTATATTTAATACACACACACACACACACACACACACACACACACACACACACACACACACATATATATATATATATATATATATATATATATATATATGTATATTTTATCTCTAATCTTCAATCAGAAAAAATTTTAAGTAAAAAGTTGGTATTATATTGGTGGAAAAATTTACGAATTATTTAATGATAAATTATTCCTTAGATCTAGAATTTTAATGAAAAAACATTGAAATTATTTTATCGAAAATATATTGCACATTGCTAATTTCATTTTATTAACGTACGAGAATCGAGAAAAATGAAAAAAAGATAGAGAATTTTTTTTTTTTAATTTATATTTTTTTCTGCAATATGACGCGAATTTTTTGTAGATTGAAACGAAAGTTGCAAATCCAATAAATCAGCCATCGGTCATGTAAAATCAATACATGTTGGAAAGTCCAACTGTTAACGTAAGCATGAGAAATGTCCGAAGAATTGAGATGGTTAACTCTTTGCACGAGTAACCTAGATAATACGAGTAAATTTGGCGAAGCAGGAGAGATTGTGGATTTTGTGGTGAAGTTTACCAAAGTAAAGTTATGAACAATCTTGGCCAAAAGTATGGAGTACCTTCGCAAAGCTGTACTAACTCAAACTAGTTAATGACCGCAAATTAAAAGGGGCAACAAATTTTCCAACTAGTTTAATGCTCTAGTATTTGTTATAACTATATCCTAAATTTTATCTCGAATTTCTTATAATTTGCAGTTGCCAATCAATTTATCACAAATTATTAATTTTTAATCAAGATAAATTGTTATTGTGATCTTTAATATTCAAATAAAATTATTCACCTTGCTACTTTTCTTTTTCCTATTCTCTGTTTGCGCTGTCTTCTTTTATCAGAGGTATCCGACAAATTGAAATTGAATCTAACAATCTGATTGGGCGCCATCGACCGTATGAGACAAAATGTGTGCGGGCTCCAGTGATGCGCGTAATATATCTCGAGACGAGGGCTTTAAGGCCCTCACGAGTGATGACATTTAAGTAAATCGCGCCGAAATGATATCTCTGAGATTTTTGAAAGATGCGTGTCCTGCTCTTTTATAAAAAATCTCCGTCTCTCATCGCTCATCTTCGAAATTTAATCTACTACTGCCAATCATATACATTCTCTGTCAAAAGTTGAAATTGATTTTTGCTGTCCTGTTTATTTGCCATATTCTTGATCTTGAGTGATCTTGAGCTTGAGTGAAATATATATAGAAAAAATTATTTTGAGGGTTAAAATATTTTTTGGTGACTCTCTGACTTGTCGAAAGATTTCGATATACATATATGCAGAGATGTGAAAATTATTAGATTATAACTCAATTTTCTTTTTACTTTTTAATTTATTTTTTAAAATAATTTACAAAAAAATTAAGAAACGCTTTTTTTATCTTAATTTAATAATTTTTACACCTCTGCGAGAAAGATTTCTTTTCTTTGTTTTTTCTACAACAATCTTTCAAATGTTTCTTTTTCTTGATTTTTTTTTTTTATTTGATTGTTTTGCATTAAATCTCGGTATTAATAAATCATAATTCGCGCAATCTACATTATATGCACCGAACGTAATGTGATTATAAATGCGATTATACATTTTAAGATGTCAATTTAATTTATTACTACTCTTTTGATACAGTGTGTTGTAATAAATACAAACTGTCCTCGTTAAGCGCGATTTTATCGGCTTGTCGTTGTAAAATGAAACGTTGATTGCCCTCGTACAAATGAAAGATACGCCCTTATTAAATCATCGTCCCGCAATATAAACCCGTTGAAGTAACAGCGAGTTCAAGCTTAAGTAGCATGACTGGGTAAGAATGTGACGTTTCTCCGAGAGAGAAAAGGGTCCCGTGACGATTAATCTTAGTTTAGTGTGACAAATTTTTCGGGTCTACGAGCATGGTATGTACAAAGATGAATTTAATACGGCTTTTCTCCTCTTCTTATCTCCCTCGTCCGTTCTCTCGCTAGTCTCCCTATATTCGGTATTTCTCATCTACCGAAGCATTTCGCGAATGGAAATTGAATCTGACGATCAAATTGAGCACCACCGAGCGTGCGAATTAGAACGTGTCCAGGGAAAAAAACAATGTGAAATTTTTACGAGATTTAGTTCTTAGACAAATTGTCAAGATTTACAACTAATTGCCTCGCGAACGACGTGAAATATTGATGATATAAAAGTCGTGTAAATAATGTATTTAAATTAAATGTATTTTTGTATTTACATTAAAATGTATTTTCGATTAAATCCAATTCTTTGAACAATTCAAAAGTAATGTAATTTGTTTCAAATTAATTTTAATATAATTATTACATAAGAGAAAATATTGGAGAAAAGTAGGACTATTTGAAAAAATAGAAAGGAAACACAATCCGCAACGAAAATTCTGTCGTCGATGTGCGAAATGGGCAATTTCGTTTTTTTATCAACTTTAAGGTTGCGAGCGATTCCGCCGCTCTCATTTCCATCTTTTCGCGAGAGTAAACACACGATTTTGAAGTTTCGGCGGTTTTCGAGAACGTCGATACTCTCTTAGAAAATGTGTTTTTCCCCGCTTCGAACGATTGATATAGCTTGCCTTATACGAGCGTTCTTCGCGCGTTCACCACGTTCGACGATGAGAAGTTTCGATTATACGACCCGGGTCAAGGTCGTTACTATGCGGCTACATCTGTCTATGTTGTGCGAGATCTCGAATCACGCGACTGGTCGTTATATCGCGGAATGTTTGTCTGTATTTTTTTGCTGCCCGCTATCGTAATATTTAACTCCTCCTTTCCAGCGCGCTCTGTCTTGCATTTAAATATCAATATATTCGACATTTTCGATTATGAGCAATATGATTTATTCATGTTTAAAAATCTAAACTTTGGAGGGATTTTATTTTGCAAGGATTGTGTGATTTTATATGTCGCAATGTTACGTTTTTCACGCAAAACACGCGTTTATGCGCAGTCTGTACATATATCGGGTTTACAACTGATGATTGTAGTGCATGCGTTAAATCTCCTTGCGATTATCACGAGCAAAAGCGTAATATCCAATAACGGTGCGTCATGCTCAGTCGTGAACATGCATATGCGCATGTTAGATTATAGTTGCATATGCGATTCCCTGCGAGGATGTCCGTGTAAGAATTTGCATACGTATATCTCAGAGCTGCGAAGAGCCATATAGGCGAAATTTTTATATCAGAAATTTTTACGTAATTGTACAGATGTCAAGATACGTGACATTTATAATTACATTTAACATTTATGTATGAGAATATCACAATCTCTTACTAACAATACTCTTTAATTTATTCATATTTCTTTTATTCATATTTCATAATGGAGTTTAGTTAAAGAACTGTCAACCCAAGAGCAATTAAAAGCAAGGGAAACCTAAACTCTATCATATATATTGGAGTTTCCATGTATAAACTTTGTCACGTGAACGAAATATCTCACAGTTACAAAGTAATCATACTCCATACGAAACGTCTTGTTAATTTATTCGCACTATATATGTATTATCATATCTACAGAATTGATGTGTATACACCTTTCGCATACAGACGGAGTAAATTTGTTTATGTAAACATTTGTATATAAATATATTGTGCGTACAATGATCTATGAAATGGAATTTCTAAATTCCATTTCATAATAATAGTAACGATAGAAAACTAAACTCTTTTTATGTCAAAGGATATCTAGAGAAAAATGAAAAGAAAGAAAAAAATGAAAGACGAGAAGGAAAATAGAATCACAAAGAAAGAAAGAAGGAACGCAAAAAGAAAGAAAAGAAAAAAGAAGAAAAAAATGAAAAGGAAGACTAACGTAAAATGTATCTATATTATTTGCGGTAACAAATTATTTCCGCGTTGAAAATAATTTTTACGCTACGTTTAATTTTTCATAATATGCAAATGTTGCGTCAAATTAAGCTTACGACGGAGATGAAAGGGATAAAGCGTAAAATAATTGAGATCGACGTTGTTTTAAATGAAGAATAAACGAAAGAAAGTCACGACGGAAAGGAGAGAGAAAAATTCTCAAGCTCCCCCGGTTCTCTAAACGTTAATTAGACTACTGGCGTATATACATATTTATTGACTCTGAAACAAAATCTCCCCCTCGGTGTATAAATCGTTTCATCAGCGAGTCATGTCCGCCTTGAACTGATAAAGGGTTTCATGGGATGAAAAATTAGCCACTACCTGTTTCCCGCAGATATTTGTATTATCAATCTAATTTAAGAGGTTTTGAGAAAAGAAAGATTTAGAAAAATATAAAATAAAATTATTTTTCGGATAGAGTAGAAAAAATATTCTACGGTCTGTGAAGCTAAATAAAAGCTTCTAAAAATATCTATTATTTTTGCGAATTAAAAATTAGAATTGCACTTTAATTAATTAATAATATTAATAAATAAACAATTCAATATATTGTTAGATAGATAAAGAATTAGTTTCAATTTTGAATTGTTTTTCAAATGAGTTTTAATAAATTATAATATATTTTAAAAAAGTAATATTCGCGTATTGTAATATAAAAATACGAGAAATCTATAGAAAAGCTCGCTACTGATTTGTACGTCGAAAAAATAAAGATGCTGCATCCATTTAATCAGGAGAGAACAGAATCTTACTCTCCTACTAATCGATATAATACGCCAGCAAACCGGATGCCTCTGCTTTTCTGCTCCGTCATCATCCTTTCCGTCATTTTTGCCTTTATCTCATAAACGGGCGCATTATCAGACCCGAACGGATAACGCGTACAAAACAATGTTCTTTATAGAATGCCATTGAAAATCTATTTGAAAATTTCTACCTATAACAATGCCGATATAATTTATTAAATCTTTTTACGAACCAAATACCAAGCTTATATTTCTTCTTAGTTGAATCTTTATTATACTTCAAGGATTAAAGTTTATTTTTAGATTATTTGATCTTTTATTTTCTGTTAGGTCATAAATTGATAAAAAACGTTTTATTCGTGAAGAAAATTATTACCTCAAGCACCGACAAGATACTGTTAAATTTTATACACTAAATATGCAAATAAGTGTACACATTTTATAAACATAATTATATTATACAATTATTTAATATTATTAAAACATTTAATATTATTTAATTATATAATATTACATTTATATTTAATATTATGAAAATAATATTAAATGTGTAATTAAATATTCAGAGAAAAACATTATTACTTTTTATATAATTATACTTGCATTATCGGCAGCCGCAGTCATTCGCTAATGAAAGAAATGCATCGAGTATCGTTTAATACAATTTTCTCGAGAGATCGAAAGAGATACAATCGGATCAAAGTCGGCTAATTTTCGGCCTTCGTTTGTCATGGCCGCGCGTCTCGGTCTCGGCGCAATCGGATCTGCCAAGAGAGCGAATACGCGAGCTGTTGAGCGGAAGCTGCGAAGCAGAAGAGGCGGTGGGAAGCTCGGGGACACACGTGGTGACCCAGCGGGTGCACGTGGACCCCGCCACCACCGCACAAGGAGATGGACGTTAGCAGGATGAGCTTCAGAAGATCGTCCCATACTCGAGTGTCACGCGCCTCCACTTCCGGCATCAGCAGGTTCTTCAAGCAGTCCAGGCGAAAGCAGTCGACGAGAATCAGGAAATGCATGTGTCTACCGTCCAATTACGCCATCGTGGAGTTTCCCGTCGTCTGGTCCGAGCTCAGGTCGGTCATAATTATGCGCCGCCGTAATCAAGGCTTTTTTCCTCTTCTCTTATAGAACGTGGCGAGGATTATTAATTTTTTTTTCTCATCGTAATAACGCGTGGTTTTTTCACATAAAAACGTACAAGCTGGCAAAATGTTTGCTTGCTTCTAAAAAATTAGTCAGTTTTAGTTAGTTTTTTTTTCACAGTTTTTTATTTTTTAGATGTTTTTTTTGTAGAAATATATATACATATTTAAAAAGAAAATTAATAAGAGAATTAAAAAATTTATTTATAAATTAGCTAGTGTCTCATCTTTCTCACGACATACGACTGAGATTTATTTTTCATCATGACTTTAAAATTAATCAGTCCACATACTCGAATACCTTATCTCTTGCTTTTGAATAGCAAAATAATATAAAATATTCTATTTTAGTTTACTCATTTTGGATTTAAAATAAATCTTTAATTATAAAAACACCCCTGCAACGTTCTCAGAATTGTGACGAGTCTGTCGGCTTCAGGGCTAACCAGCAGCTGTGCGATGGTGTCATAAGATGCCCGAGGGATCAAGTATTCCCAGTCCATCGCGCCATACTATCCGCGGTGAGCCCCTACTTCAAGGCCCTTTTCACCAACAGCTTGAGAGGCGGAAAAACCGAGACCTCAGAAGTCGTCATCAATTCCGTGCCCGGTGAAATTTTCAGTCTGATCCTCGATTACGCCTACACGGGCACCTGCAACATAAACGCGGACAATGTCGAGCAACTATTGCCGGTCGCCGATCAGTTCGAAGTCCTCGGAATCGTTCAGCTCTGCTGTCAATTCTTGCTACAGGAGCTACGACCGGAGAATTGCTTAGGTAAGCCTTCTTACATAAAAACAGATATAAAAATATATAAATTTTATATAATTTATTCTTACAGATGTATAACAGTACAAATTCCATTTCACTGAGTTAAAATTATTTGTTTGTGTCAAAGTTAATTTTTTACTTTCAACAAATTCGTTATATGTTTGAAATAATTTTCATTTACATTGTAGTCACACGTAAAAGATATTTTACGGCCGCAGGTATTTTCAAATTTGCACGCCACTACTTCTGTCGCGATCTCGAGAAGCAAGGCCGTAAATACATACGTCACCACTTCAAGCAGATACTGCAGGAGAGCGCGGAATTCAAGGATCTCCATTACGATGAATTGGAGGCAATATTGCGCGACGATGAGCTTAATGTGAAAAACGAGGAGATCGTGTTTGACGCTGTCAAGACGTGGGTTGAAACTAGTGTCGAGAAGAGGCGGGTTTATTTACCGAGGTTGTTGAAATGTATACGTTACGGTCTCATGAGTCATAAGTATTTCATTAATAACATCCTCAACTGGAAGCTCGTCGAGGAGGATGAGGTAAGGACGTGCCTTCGTCATTGTTAACCCTTAATGCATTGTTTCGCTTCACTTCGAGTCGAGAATGATTAATGTAAGCATAGTGCAGATATTATGTATTATGAGTGATAATTTTTCTTTATCCCCCTTGTGATACAATTTTTCTTTTTGCGTAATATTATGTTAAATTTCTCTCTATATTCAAACTTTTTAAGGCGTGCCAACAAATACTGCTTCCTGTAAATACCTATTTAACCGAGCAAGATGCAAAGCAGAACAGTGGCGAGATCGATCTAAAAAATCCTCTTGCGAGACCCCGAATCCCATACGAAATATTGTTTGCGATCGGTGGATGGAGCGCTGGTTCGCCCACCAGTTTTGTAGAAACTTATGACACAAGGTGTGTCGAATTCTACGACAAAGTAATATCGCATAACTAAAATTTCCATAGAAATCGAAATTTAAGAGTCCAAAAATATCGCCGCGTCTATACTGGACTTGATTTCTCTTTTCTAGAATTTTACGTAAAAGTAAATAAATAAATAAATATTTTTTATAAATAGTGACACAAAATTCTTCTCGATTAATTTAAAGTCGTTTTTTTTTTAAAAAAGAATGTGTAGTCTGGGAGATATCCCAATGTTTAATTTAATTATTTTAGAATTTCTCTGCTATGTTTATTTTAATATCTCGTGAAGAAATATTATGACACCTTTATATTTTAATAAGACAAACTGTCATTAAAAATATTAAGACAGCATATTTTATAAAAAAAAGTAATTAAAGAGAACATGTACTTTTATAATTTTTATATTAATTAATATCACCTTAAAAATTTTGCGTAACTTATCTAAATGTCAACTCTAGAGCTGACAGATGGTTCGTATCAATGAACACGGATGTAACACCGAGGACTTATCATGGACTGTGCACCCTGAACAATCTCATTTATATGATCGGCGGATTCGATGGCAACGAGCACTTTAGTACAGTGCGATGCTTCGATCCGGTGACGAAAGAATGGCGAGAACGCGCCTGCATGTACCATGCCAGATGTTACGTCAGCGTTTGTACGCACGGTGAGTTTTCCGATCTCGCAAAATGAGAGAAGAAAATCCCTTTTTCAAATGCACGCAATCCTGCTCTTATTTATTAATTACTATTAATAAAGTTTATATAAAATTATAATTCTAAATTCTAAAAATTTACAATTACTATAAATTATTGTTAAAGAGAGCAACAGCGGAATTCTTCTACAAATAGCTTTAAAATATAAAGCTGTGTTAAAAAAAAACAGAAGTTTTATACGAAGATAAAGATATCTTTTGCTCAAAATTAATTACTTCATTTTTGGGGAAAACTAAGATACTCGTTTCACGTCATCTATTTACACATTGTCTAAGGCGGCAAGATTTATGCGCTCGGCGGATACAATGGCCGCACAAGGATGAGCTCCGGCGAACGATACGAACCGCAGAGGAACCAGTGGGAGATGATACCGTCGATGCATCGGCAACGATCGGACGCGAGCGCGGCCGCCCTACACGACAAGATCTACATCGTCGGCGGCTTCAATGGCCAGGAAGTTCTCGATTCGGCCGAGGTCTTTGATGTGGAGACTAACCAGTGGACCAACATCCACTCGATGATCAGTCCGCGATCCGGGGTCTCCCTCGTCGCCTTTCGCGATAGTCTCTATGCTCTCGGCGGATTCAGCGGCGTCGCCAGATTGAGTTCCGGTTAGTACCGATTCTTACCGATTTTCCAATTGTGCGAGAACTTGTACAATCGCTCTTCTGATATCAGCCGTAACGATAGTGGAAAGATAAGTAATTTTCCGATTGATAATTGCGGGTCGAGGCAATTGCAATAATTATAATTGCAATTTGAGAGCATCTCGGGTATTTCGATACATTTTATATTGAAGAGAATAATGTTTTATGCTAATATAAATAACTAATTAATAATTCTGATTTATATAAATGCGCAGACATTTTATAAATATGTAATTATTGTTTATGTATGAATTTTGCGTATAAAAATTATAGATGCGAAAGAGAGTGTATATGTGTTAATAACATCATGTTAATTATTAGTTAGTCAAGAAAAGTTTTTACAGATTTGTCAGGATTTAGCTTCATATGGAAATATTCATGTAGTGCAAATTTGCGCTTCTGTAACTACGTCATTTACGGAATACAGCGCTCGTCCGAATGTAGTGCATGTATATGTGATGTAGTCTTTACAAACATCTGTACGCACGACTGCGTGTTAAATATTTTCCACGCGAGCGTTTGAAATGACAGGTTTCACGTATGTATCGGAAAAATGTGGCATCGCATTCAAGAAAAACAAATATTTATTTTTCAGGAGAGCGTTACACTCCAAATCATTCCGACCAATGGCACGAGATCTCGGAAATGTTTAGCCCACGCAGCAATTTTGCCACAGTCATACTTGATGATATGATTTTTGTTATTGGCGGTTACAACGGTAAGTCCTGAAAGAAGTTATTTTTATATCTCTTATTTATTATTCATATATTATTCGCATTCGACAAACGATGAAAAATAAATATCTCCTCTTTTAATAATATCTCTAATATTTGTAAATGAAAGATAAAGCAAGCGTCAAAATTTTAATTTACCTCTTCACCAAAAAAGTACTGAAAAAATTTAAAAATTAATAACGATGTACGTGATCAAAATATATTATAGACATTAGGAAGATTATACGCATGCAAAAAAGTTATTATTGGAAGGGGGGAATGCGATTTTAATTATAAAATAATAAATTTTATAAAATAAACGGCTTATGATATTGCAAGCGAACGACGTTATTATTACAGGATCGAGTACAATCGCGTACGTCGAATGTTACGATGCGGATTACAACGAATGGTACGATGCATCTCCCATGAATCTCAGTCGCAGCGCTCTCAGTGCCTGTGTGCTAGCCGGTTTGGCGAACGCACGAGAGTACTCCTATCTCGGCAAAGCGCGAGATCTCGGTCAAGGTGAGCGTAATATCTGGACTCCGCTTGCCTTTGTCGCGAATGCCTCAAAGGAGATGATTAAAGTCCCGTCTGTGACGCTCCCCCAGCATCTTTATACATATTTACGATACTCTCGTAAACGCGATAGACTTACACTTTATAATCGACCTTTCCTCCGTAAATTTCTGCATTTTCGATGTGAAAGCATTAGAACGCGACTTCTGTAAGAGCATCATTGACGGAAATGCGATTGCGAAGTATTTGGATTTTTGTTATAAATCTCTCGTCATAAAAAAGAGAGAAAAAATATTCGTTAAAATATTTTAAACGCAAGGAAATAAATTTGTCAAATATTCACCGCGATAGCTTTCGAAATATGTAAAAAGAATCGTTTATCCAGAATTTGCTTGCTTACCGAAAGCACCTTTTTTTTACGCGAGATGAAAATATAGACAAATACGATGTGACCTTTTAGGGCAAGCAACATCAAAGAATCGGGAAAAGTCTCAAACTGGCGAGGATTCAACCGAGACTAATATTATAATCTCCGCACGAGAAAATGGACCGATCGACGTAAGCGAGTCGGTGCACTGATTCGCACTGATTCGGTCCCATTGATGATGACATCGGAAATTTCTACAAGAAAGAAAACGGAGATGATAAGGAGCGTTGTACAAAAACTCGATTAAACATCGTTAAAATTTCAACCGTCAGTTGGCACGAGATCGCGTCACATTTTACAAATTTGTAAATGTCATTAAGAAATAATATTCTGTACGTTTGATGGAGTAAATAATATTCCCACGCTATAATCAATAATATTAATAATACATAAATTATCACAATTATATTATTTACTCAACCAAATATGCGGAATATTATTTCGATACAATGACATTTGTAAATTTGAAAAACACACTGCCGACTAATCATTCCAAATTGCGCGAATGTTGAGAATGTTGAGAGAATACGCAGTAGGGAAAAAAAATTTTCTCTAGAGGAATGAATTCCCGCTATTCGCGGATAGAAAAAAAAAAGCGAGCGTTTTAATTGCTACACCGTTCGAGAATTAGCCTAAATGAGCTTCTTAAATTGTACAACGAAATTCAATTTGCTGAAAACACAAGGCAAGCAAATCGGATTTACTTTAGAGGACGAAAAGTGGGAGACTCGAAATCGAGTCGAACTTGTACACAAGTTTTTGTAAATCGTTTTAACTTTTTTCTCCCGCGATTAACCGATTAGTACAGAAATTATAATTGACGCCTAAATTATTATATGTAAGCCTCGCGCGAGAGGCTTCGACGATTTTGCGCGCGTTCTCGATATTTTTAACTATAATTTTTTGTAAGCAATATTTTTTCACATTTTTTTTTTTTTTAATTTTTTTTTTTTATAAATCTACTTTTGACTAGTGCCACTCGTAACGAGAAATTGTGTGATGAAAATTACACTCGTGACCGAGAAGCGTACATTGTTATTTTTTATGAATACGTTTTCTAGCCTTACACGCGTATTGCGATTTTCGTTCGTGAGATTCATGATTTATATACCACAATCCCTATTATTTTAATCGAATTAAATCAGCTTCTTTACTCAAATGCTGTTACTTTTATTGTACCCTTATTTTTTTTTTTTTTTAGACGTAATAAATATCTCGAATTAAGTCACTCTTCAATCAAGCTTTCTCTTTCTCTTTTTCTTTCTTTTCTCTCGAGGATATTGATTGTACTTATCAGGTATGGTAAACAACAGCCCTCAATATTGGTGAATAATAATGATATAACGATTTGAGATTTTTTATTAATCTATATCTTATTTATATGTATATGTAGATTTATTCATTCTTTTTATACGTATTTATATATTACGTATAATGTATACATTGTTACTTCATCATTGGTGTTTCTCCTTTAACGACGACGATATATCCTTTGTTTAAATCCCATTCGCATATCCTGTATTGCATACGATCTTTTTTTTCTCTCTCTTTCTCACACACTTTTTCTCTTTCGCAAGTGATTTGATGAGTGATTACGTGGTGATGCGGTTATTTATTCGAACCCGGCTGTACGACACGCTCGATAATCACGACACGAACGGTAGCGAGTTCTCCTTCCACGAGCGCCAATGAATATTTCGATGCACGTTTCAAAGTGGAAAAAGGGAGTTGTTGTCAGACTGGCACTTTCTTAGACCCTCGGCACTCAACTTTCAAGAGTCGTTTGGAAACCCCCTGCCATTCCGGTTGACGACTCTTTAATTTCTTTTTTTATTACAAATACAAAAGATAACGTAGAAATTTTAGATGCGAGTTTAACTTACTATTTCAGAAAAATTTAAACATTTAAATTGTACAATGACATTTATATATATATATATATATATATATATATATATATATATATATATATTTCAAATTTGTTTGTATAATTAGAAAACAAAGTTTAAAATATTCATAAAATATGCATGAAATCAAATCAAATATTGCTCAATAATTTTTAGAAACATAACAAACATTTTTCACCTTTTAATCTCTTCTGTTTTATACGATCTCATATTTCTATTTATTTACTTTCAATTTTTATATATTTATGTTTTCGCTTCTAATACAGGCTTCGTAAAGATTCGAAGGAAGTTCGACCAGTCCAATATGATAAGTCGCTCGACATTTTTAAGATTGTATTCGACAATCGTTTATCAATTGTCTTAGAGGAGACTATTGTATAATTATAATTTATTAGAGAGAACTCGCTATATGTATACTTATATGCGTGCCAGCCAGAATGACGCCACGGGATGGAGAAAAGGAATGAATACACAAATCGTAAATTACACAAGGACACATTCACGACACTTTCAATAGCGATTTCATGTCCCTGAAATAGTCCGATCCGAAGAGAAGATCTCTCTAAAACGTATATCCAGAAACGGAACGCGAAAAATGATCGATATCCGATCTTTATCCGATAAACTCCTAGAAAATTGTCCCTTAAGTGGTAAGTTAAAAACTTAAATTTACACACGACGAGAGTACAAAGTTAACGACTTTGCGAGAGAGAGAGAACGCGCGTCGTTGAGTCGATTAGAATGCAAAACGACAAATACATTGAGTTGAGCAAACAATAGGACAGCAATGAAAATTCCTTTTTGATCGATGTTTCTCACGAAGGGGCATTAAATCGGAAAGCTCCTCGCGTATCTCCGAACCCATCCCCGTTTCTCCGCTTTCTGCGTCGTTTGCAATTCTCTCTGCGCACGATTCGCGACAATCTCCACCGATAACGGACAAAGAGAACAACAGGACCTCGTTCTCGCAATTGATCTGCGACGTCATCGGCGAGATTTAGTCGCAGTTGAGAGAACAGCGGCGATGGCTATTTACCTGATAAACGTGTCGTTGTGGAGTAAAAATTTCATTACAGATATGTAGCTGTAATATAAATTTTCCATTCACATTCGTGACATTCATCGATGACACACGAATGTCATAAATTTCTGACAGAGACCGGTTGATGTAGACGAAAGCTGCTCCAACTCTGAATTCTGATTAATGTTGCACGGTTATTTAATCTCATTTTTAGATTTCGTACATCAAATAAATCTTATATGATAAAGGGTGATAGTTTTTTTTTTTCATATGAAATATATAAAAAAAAAAGTTGAATAGGAGAAAAAGGGAAGAAGGGGAGAAAGGTCATCGATTAGTGTCGAAATCTGAATCGACAATGCTTGACAAATATTAAAAGCTACAGTCGTCTTATTGAAAAAATCAACATATTTATCAGATAAACAGCCTACTTCTCGATAATTCTATTAAAATCAGCGACACAAATAAAATGATAGAGAAATATTTCAATACGCAGATTTTGTGCTTCGAGTTCGATTTCTTATAGACGACTATCAAATACACTCTCAGAATTCGGAGGAATTATTGAAGACAATTATTGGCGGCGGGCTTGATAAAATAGTACTCACGATGGCGACATACTATAAAACTTTACATCAACAAGTACAATTTTGCATCGCACTAGAAAAGAATTGTGATCAAAATTGGAATATCAAGATAAGATCTCAAGTTTTTGTTGAAATTATATTTGAAAATCAATACAAAGATAATAAACGATTACATTAACAAATTTAGACAAAATTCTTTTGTAATCATCTTCCTATATTTTACAATTTTACTTTCAGTCCGATGGCAAAGCTGCACTCGCTCACATAATTTTTCACCATCGATTATCAAGCTCGCATTTGTAATAATATTTATATATACGATCGCAATATACACACGTTAACGGTGGTCGTAGGTGATCGTTTTATGACGATATATATGTAGACGTACATACATACTTTTTACGCATGTGAAAGATGGATTATATTGAGTGATACGGATACGAGTGATACGGATTTACGATACGATATTACTCACATATCTTGAGAGCCGGCATATGATCCGTGTGATCCGTTTTAACGCATGCGTTACGACAGTGGAATCGCTGTAAAAATCATTATTTTCTACGCGCATGTTGCGCTCGGGACAGTGTGTGTGTTTACATAGAGATTTGTAGCGCGAGAATTGCAGAATGAAAGATTATGAAGAGCTATCCGTCATGTACACGCGTTTTATCTCAATAAAAACATGTGTGTATAATGTAAATTAAATTACATATGTGTTACAAAGTAAACGAGTACAAAATATACATCTGTAACTATATTTTTGCAAATAAAGAAAATGATAGCGTCAATTCGACCAGTTTACAAAAAAGTCTTAAATCCCTTTTAATTTTGAAGACTGATAGCTCTCATGATTTTTCACTCCATAATTGTTGATACGCGCAATAAAATAGACGCCCCGTACTTCAACCCTCAATTTATAACAATTGTAATCTATCGTGGATATACATATGTACATTCGCGATTAATGGGACTTATTTATATCGTCTTACACATCGCTCACAAATAGGGACATGCAGTCGACATATCGTGTTAAAAGTTTTAAACGCACACATTCACATACACAATACAAACATCTAACACATATCCCTCTTCTGTTTGATTTTGGGAATTTTAGCTTCTCCACGAAAAAAAAAAAAAATGTTTTCGCGACTGTCAAAATACGAGGCGTCATTTTTGCGTCGTTTGAATTGCTACGACCGTGTAGCTTGATACACAGATTGCATCAGAAACTGTCACTTGAAGTTTAACAATAAAGTCTTAGGCAAATTTAAAATCCGATTTTTCAAGAATAATAACCACTTTCATTGCTCCTACTGCAATTTAATATAAAATATAAATTATTAAAACATATTATTAAATGTAATATTAAATATAATATTAAATAATATTAAATGTAATATTAAATATTATTTATATCTATACATCTATATTTGGAAATAATAAAAATTTGGAAAAAATAAAATACAATTTTTTAAAAATAAAACCAAGAAGATGATGTTATTCAATTCTATCACAAAAAAACATTCTCCAACCGAATCTTTATATTCAATCGCTAATAAATAAAGAATTATTGACATCTTTTTCCATTTCAATGAAAAGATTAATTTCAAAGAATTTATCGTTAGAAATTTCAAGATCAGCGATCCTGAAACACCCTGTAGACTTTAAAGTGATCGACAAAAGCCGAATTCGCTCGTGTTATTCGACGACGATCTCGATCAGTTATAGCGCGACGCTTCGCGTTTCTCGCTGCTCGATTAATATACGCGATTAATATATTTTTCTTCTCACTTTTTTTTCTCTCGCGTTTTTCATCGATAGATTGTTCTGAGCAATTGAGATCTAGTATTGGAGGGATTTAATATACCTGAAACGTTAGTCACTCACGTCGCATTATCATCACGTCTGCGCTCTGGACACTCATCTGCAGCATTTCAGGGCGCTTCCTCGTTTTACTGCACTCGAGAGACTCATTGTTGACGAGAGGAAACTCTCGAATCTTCTTGTTGATGGTAAAAGCTGATAAACATTCTTACAATTGTGCACTCGTCCGTTCCTTCATCCTCAGCTATCTCACTTTACATCGTTATTATTTCACCTAATCATTTTCTCCTTTAGATTTCTTCTCTTTCACCATCGTACTCGGCTCTCATCCATCCGTTCTCCGCACTCATCGCATTCAGCACTCATACTTATCTGAGGATAACAATTGACATACGTTTCGTAACTTTCCTATGCGACTAGACAATGTATGTCGTTGCATTGTCTTACTTTTATTATTATTTTTAGCATTATATTATTATTATTTTCTCCTTAATGCGCGGAGCTTATGCTGCTTGAAGAGAGTCTCTCAATTTTCTTCTCCTCTTTTGTTTAAAGTGCGATTCTTCGACCGCCGTGCAATTGTGTGAATAATTTCCGTCCTTCTTCCGCGATCCATTCCTCGTAATGGTAATCGATATTGATGAAGCTCTGACAATTGTATCGTATTTCCTCTCGTAATTTGTTCCATTTTACTAGGCCGCCAATCTCAATTCTCGTTGATTTTCGAGACTGGAATACATCCGATCACTCGATAGTGACGGGATTAAAATTTTTCCAGGCATATACTTGATTTTTGCACTAACTAGCGTCTTTTCTACGTGTTTCTCGATCTCCTCTTTCCTCTTGGTCAAAGAGCGACGCTGCTAATTACTATTACTATTATCATCATCACTACCACACTGGAGAATAGGTCCGTTTCACGGCGATCTACGGATCTACATTCGATTCTGAATGCTCGAACTCTCGATGAACTCTTCGTATCGCGAAAGAATCTGAATTCATTTACCCATGAATGATATCGAGATGATACGCGAAAATCTAACACAATTCATACTAAAATCGATGCGTCGCGCTTCGTGTAAAAAAGATTTGATTGCCTCGCTTCGAGATCCGAATCGTTTCCGCGGAAGAGAGAAGTTTGAACGAAGAGAAAGGAAGCGAGGCAATGCTCAATGGATTGCCTATAAATTATGCTAATTACGGGATCGTCGAAGAACGAGCAAGTACCGAGCGTCCGAGCGTACTACAGTTTAATTAATTTTTTTCCTTCGTGCGCTAGTCAGTCCTTTCCTTATCTGAAGTACTTCAGTCCGGCCACCAGCATAAACTTTTCGATAAAGAGCTCGGAATCGAGGACGGCGATATGCGCGGCGCGTCCGATCAGGGCGTTCGCCGTCGGCGGTAAAGCGTGATGTACGTCGTACCTAACGAGGCTGACCCCAGACGCCGACATCACGGGGTACAGGATGTTGTGGACCATTTCACGATACGCGGCACCTGAAAGAATTCGATTACAATCAAAATATTATCTGATTTCTAATCGATTTATTCGCTACTTTAATCAGAGAAGATCAATGAAACAGCTCTTGAAATCTTAGATATTTCACTTTACATTTGTAGCACGTATGGCACAAAGTTTAATTCTGTCGAATAAATGAATTGCATGAAAATAACATAAGACGTTTAAATATGATACCTTGATCCGTCGGATCTCGAACGGCAGCCTTGCAGAGTTCGATTCGAGCGGAATGCAAAGGTACGTATCGATCCTGAGCGCTGCCGCATAGCAAAACGTGTTTGAACTTTTGCAGATTACTCTTCTGGCTCAAACGAAACATGAAGGAACGTCTCACATCCGGCGAATCCTTCATGGCCAGTTGCAGCAATGATCCGGATTTCTTCCATTTCTGCATGAACCACATGCCTAGGCGTGTTAAGGAAAGAATTATGATTGACATCTATTTTCTGTGCTACATCGAGAAATGCTTATCATATATATATATAGGCTTACCCGCGTTCACCAAACCGCTCGTGTTATACAGAGTGCCTAAATGAGGTCCGCTCAAGCTGAGGAAGGTGTGCAGACGAGACAGAAGTGGGCGCAGCTGCGGCCGCGTCAGAGCGCTACGGATGATTATGGTCCCAAGAGAATGCCCGATGAAGCTCACCTTCGTCGGATTCAGACCCGACGATTCAATGTGATAGAGAATTTCGGCCACCAATCGGTCGGTCATCGTCTCAAAATCGGAGAAGGTGTCGCCCTTTCAAATGATATACATGACAATTCGATATATTTTTAATTATAATTTTTAAAATTATCAAAAAAAATTCAAGAATCTTCTGAATGAAAGAAAGAAAAAGAAGCTCAAAAATTTATATATAATTTATATATTTATTTATTTTTATTCACAAGAATAATTTTAACGAATAAAAATGCAGAGATAATTTCAAGAGTATCACATATATAAAACAAAAAAGAAAGTATAGCATTTTACAAAAAAAATATATAAATATTGAATAATTACAACGAGAAATAAAATGACAATTAATATTTTGATAAAAAAAATATGCGCACTGAACTCAAAAATGTAAAGCTAGTATTAAAAAGTATAAATATTCCTATACGAGTCTTCTAAAGATATTCTAATAATTTTTCAACTTTTGTATGTAATTTACCTGATTTCTCTCAGACATGAGAAAATCCAAATGCGACCCGGGCAGACCCAATTCCAAATACGTCTTGACGAGACGGAGATCGGCAGCGTTACCGTCCAGGCCATGGACGCATATGATGAGATGCGCACCCTCCGGCGAGAAGAGCCGATACTCGTCGCTGATGTGGAAGTACGGCAGAGTCGAGGCCAGGGTCGGA
The DNA here is from genome assembly GCF_021464435.1 of Cataglyphis hispanica. NCBI lineage: Eukaryota > Metazoa > Arthropoda > Insecta > Hymenoptera > Formicidae > Cataglyphis > Cataglyphis hispanica. Next base: position 11,239,800 of record NC_065957.1, on the reverse strand, counting down.
TAATCACTAAGAGGCACATTCGATCTTAATGATTGAACCGACGACGAAGAGTTCAGGAAGTCACCGTATCCGAGGGAATGGGCACGTTTATGCAAACGCAATTGTGCTTCCTCGCGCTCTCTAGAGGGTAGTAAAGTAGACAGAGAAGAGAACTTAACTACAAACGGAAAAAGATACAGACGAAACGACGCGGAAGCAAAACGCAAAACAGCACCTAGTGGAAACAAAATCTCGAAAATCATCGCATTAAAGAATAATTCAATAAAAAAAAAAGATGAAAAAATTATTAAAGCGTAATCATGATTTACTAAGTCTGTATCAACAAGGCGTGATTTGTGTGAAATGGCTTTTAAAAATAAATATATATTATAAGATTTTTAGAATAATTGAGCCATTTTTCAAGCATGTTTCTAGTTTGATTAATCGAAAATAACAATATCAAACCATAGGTTAAACAACCTAAGCCTCATGGGTTGTTAGCACAGGGCGCGTTTTTCTAGAATTAAAGTAAAAATAAAGCAATGTCGTAAATACTAGGAAGCAATTCTAAGTGGGAGAGGACTGACACCATGCATAAGAATTCGACACACCTGTAAATTTTGCCCGAGAAGCTCATCTGTCGTTTGAACTCCTCCTTGCACTTTTTGAAGTTGATGAAATCGTCCTGTGTGGACTGCAGCAGCTCTTTACCCTCTTGATAACAGTCCAGGCAGATATCTCTGACGCCGTAGACGCTCTCCCGATCCCGGTTCCGTTGCGGGCTGCAGGGCGCCGTTTTGTTCTGCTTCGGGCTCCTGGTCTGCTTCACCGTCTCGTACACGTGGTAGAGTGGGTTGTCAATCGGCGCTGGCGGATCGCGAAACGCCTCGGGTGGCGGCGGCTCGTCCTGAAACATCTTCGGCGGGGGTAGTCGTACCTCCTCATACGAGTGTTCGTCCACGCTTTCCTTCGCGGCGACGTTAGGACGATCTTTGCGCGGCACGATCTTGGACAGCTTCTGCCGCAGCTGCTCGCTCGTGAGCTTGGCTTGATTGCGACGCTGTTCCGAGCTGGAGGTATCGCCGCTGCTAACCCAGCCGGAGCACTCGGACGTAAGGTTGCTCGAGCTCGAGCTCGGCGTGGGGCTGCTGGGTCTAGTGGACGGCGGACTCAGGAGATTGGGAATGACTGACAGATTGTTGCTCAAGTTGTCCTTGCTATCGCGTATCGGCATGCAGGGCAGAGAGACCGCGCTGCGTGGCACCACCACCTTGTTCTGGGCCACCGGTACGCTGGCACATCGCAGCCTTTTCGTGTTTGGCGGCAGCACCCCGGCGTTCATCGACGTATCCGACGGTGTCGTGCCGTTTGTCGTCGGCGCGTCCATGGGCGATTTTATAGGTTCCATCTGAACAGTAGAAAAATTATTAAAATATAAATAAAATATAAATAAAATTATGTTGTAAATATAATATATATTTTTGTATTACATTTTTTGAAATCTTACCTTCAGAATAATTTTATTATTGTTCTCTACTTCGAGAACATTTGTTGCAGGCGACGAAGGAGGATGACGGTATTTAGGTAACGGAGCGACAGCGGGATCCTGATACGCCGGTGGTGGCGGTGCCGGCTTCCTGTTTCTGTGACTGCATTTTCTATCACTTTTGCGACCACTTTCCTCCACCGGATGGTCCGTGTCTAGAATAGGTGCGGAATGCGGTCGCCTACTGTGCTTTTCTCTCCTTCTCTCGACACGAGACTCTCTCTTCGGTTCCGGCTTCGTGGCTATCACCTCGTAGATCGGCTCCTGAGTTGCCTCCGCGCCCTTTTCGCGTCGTTGCTTCTCCTCGTTGTAATTTTGACTTACGCCGTTGCGAGACGACTTGACTGATCGCTCAGCTCTCCTACGAGCCGGGCGATCCCGTCGAAAGTCGCAGTATTCGTTGCGCTCTACGTCGTCGACCAGCCGTTCCGTGCTCTTCGGCCTCTTCGGCTTGCCCGTCTCATCGCGTGTTTTCCCGCTGGTGCCATTTGTGCGATAGAAGAACGAATCCGTAGTCTTCGCGTAAAAATTCGATTGTTTGTTCAGAGGATCCGCCAAATGCGAATGGCTGCCAGTTAGCGCGCTGCCATTCATGGACTCTGGTATCTCTGGGCGGCTTCTATGCGTCATCGATGTCTTGCCGAGTGTGTGATATCTGCGTGTCTCAATACCATTCGTTTGACTGTACTTGCCGCCCGTCTGGTGTCCAGTCTTTCTGGAATTTCCTCGGTATGTGACTCTGTCCAACGTCGCCGTGTGCAATGGTTGAGGCTCCTGTAAGAAACTATCGCCGTTTACGTTCGCCTTGGCGGATAGAAAGCTGCTTTGGTCGGTTGTGGTCGTTGGTAACGGTTGGCGTGTTCCCAGGCGATGACTTCGCGGCTCCAGTCGCATTCTTCTGGTATCGAGGGAATGGTAATCTACACGAAGCACGGGAAAAAATAAATCAAACCATTATTATATAGAATTTTCATATATTAATTTTTTATCAACATTATTTTCGAAATCAATATATTTCTTAAAAAAATATTACATCGTACCTTCTGCTACGTTCGCCGATTTGCTTTCCAAACAATCGGGCAATCGACTGAGGTCCAGGGCGCCCACGCAAGTCGGCACTGTGAGATTCTGATCGCAAGACTTGGACGACGGTCGATAACCGGGCAGCTGCCCGCCGGGCGGCAACTCGGGAAACATCGCCGCCAGCAGCGAGGTAATAGAAGTGGAGTGATGGTCGGACTGTTGTTGGTGCTGCCGATTTGGCACTAGCATTTGCGTGGATTTTGCGCGAGGCAGAGGAATCACCGGCGTGGAGCCAAGGGAAGGATTCGGCGCGGAGCAGGCCTGCTGACCCGAGGGCGGGAAAAGGGTGTTACTGGACGGCACTGTCGATCTGGGCCTCCCTCTCGAAGGCACCGTCGCGGGCGGCGTGACATTGCGACCGCCGCCACGTTGCCCCCGCGGGAACAGCTGGGTCGACACGGACCTGGGCAAAGTCTTCGGCGACGTTCTGGGCTGCAGGGGTGCCGCCAACTCGGGACCCAGCTGATCGAGGGATTTACTATGCCTCGCTGGAAGCGTAGAAGGTGTCAGCATCAGACGGGCCTGGATCGACCCGATGTCCTGCGCCGCGCCTTCGCTCCTAGGCGACCAGATGCCTATGGAGCGCGATTCCAAGATCGCTGCTATTCCGCAGCTGCAATCGTCCATGCTGGGAACTGAGAAGAATATATAATTTTTAAATAATATTAAAAAATTATTGATTATTATATTATATTTGAAATTTAAAATAATAATATCTTTTAATATTAATTAAATACACACATTCAAGCTTTATTTAATGTGCAAATTTATTTTGTCATAATTTAAACACACTGGAATGATCTTAAGCCAATGTTCTGTAATAAAAAATCGCGATAAACTTACCGCTATTTCTGTGCCTCTGTTGCATGTCAGCGTACTGATCCTCGAAGATCAAAGGCAACGAGTGAAGATCGCCGTCCAGTTCCGGACAATGGACAGGTAATGGTGGCAAGGATGCGAGATAACGCGATCTCCGTGCAGCCTCGCTCACCGCTTGATAAGATTGATAATTCGCGTCGTAACAGCCTGCTGCTGACGTTCTCGGATTCTCTAGTACAAAGAAACCCTCCGCAAATCGCTTTACCTAAAAATTAATAATCACAATTGCGAATAAATAAGATATTATAAAAAAATGTAATTAAGTACATTATAAAAAGCAAGTTTTATTAAATCTAAAATTAAGATTTAATTAAAAAATGTTTTTATCGATATTTAATTTTAATTCTTTTATTTTTAATTGTTGTCATCTTAATATTTTGTAAATCTCCCTTTACTCTCAATTGATGATGAACCCGTGCTAAATGCTGATGAACCGCTTCTCGGCCGGAAAACGCTTCGAGAAAATGCTGCCAAAGGACGATATTTTGTGCGCAGAGTTGGGCTATATCGGCCTCCTCGGTGTCCATCAACTGCGAAAGATTATTTTTGAAAAATGTGTCGGCAAAAATTAATAACACAAAGAAGACTCACCTTCGTGATCTCTTTGTGCGTGTTCTGCGCGAGTTCGAGCGCCCTTTGTTGCCACGAGGGGAGAAGCCGCGCCAAATCGGACAAGTCGTTGAGCAGAGATTCCCTCGCGGCTAGAAGCAGCCTCGTAACCTCTTGCTGGACCAGTCTCGCGTGTTGTATCCTCGTCCCTGATCCAACGCACCTTGTGGTGGTCTCCTAAAATGAAACTTGGATTTATTAGACGAATGTTCGCTTGATGTATCGCCGATGAACGATTTCGAATAGACTCACAATGTTTCCAAAAGTTGTAGCGTTGTTGTCGCCGTTCGTCGCGGGTTGCTTAAACTGCAGCCAGGGTTTTCCGCCTCGCGGTGCGCTGCAATTGTAATTGACTAAATTGCAGAGTATATTTACAGATACGCAAGTAGTTCTTTTCTACAAATGTAATCAATCGCGCTTATTCAGAAAAACTCATTTATCACAAAATTTATTGCAAAAGGAACCATGTCATTCATTCAGGTATTTTTCATGCAAAAAAAAAAAGTACATTTGTATATTACATCGTTTATTAATTGCGTGATTTTTATAATCATAAAAAAGTTAACATAAATATAATACTATACCTACTGTATATTTTACAAATTAAAATACAAAGTTAGTTCAGGAATTCAAAAGTACAGGTAAGGGTAATAAATTGTGCGACTACTTGTGCGAGAAGTTTAGCCGGTTCTGAGCTTGTTTAAAATATCAAGAACTCACCAGCTCTGCACTACGTGCAGTATGCTCTTCCTACTTTCGTCGAAGTAAAAAGACGCGACCATAAAACAGAAAAAGGGGCTCTCGTGAGGGAAAACGTCAATTGTATATTACATCGAGCAGAGTATTCGGAAGATTACGAAAAGTAAGCGCGATACTGACTTGATGTAGGGCTGATGTAGTGCCACGAGACAGGCGTGGATCGTGATGGACACCGCGGCTAGATGAAAGTAATCGAAGAGCACCGGCAGGTGATAGTGAAGACCCTTCGTGGGTGTAAAATTTAGTTGCAGTGCCCTGAAAAAAAAATCGTCCGTCAAATTTGTTATCGATCACAGGCGGCTCTCAGTCGAAGTCTGTCATCGAATCTCGGACTTCGCACAATTTGCGGACAAATATCTAACAATATAAATGTTATAAATATATGTCTCCCATATAAAGTAAGTTATCAAAAATATTATACAAAAAATTGTTTTTGTTTTTTTTTTTAATGAATATATATCGTATAATTATCTACGTCTAGCGTTACAAAATAATAAAAGCAATCGAACTTAATTTATTTTGTCTTTTTTAATTTCAAATTTGCCATTATTTATTGTTTTCTTAATAATTATTCGCAGATTCAGAAAAGATCGCGAACAAGAGATAAAAATTGCGCGGCTGATTGCTCAGATTGTTCGTGGTCCACCCTTTGCGTGTCTCCGCTATCAGCGAAGAAGAATAGGCGAGGGGGAGGTGGATAGGATAATTTATGCCGACGCCCGTGTTAGATGGCAAGACGCTCACCTCGAGGACACGCAAGCCATGTTGCCCGGCTGCGTCGGCTCGCTGAACCATAGCTCGACACCTAGATTGAAGTGGGTGCGCGACAGGGCCTCCTCGATCTTGTGACTGTGTACGAGCACGTGCGCTCGGAAAAGTACGGAAGTGCCGAGTGTCACCTCCTCGTTCCTGTACAGAATCTGAAAGCGCTTACTCGTACCCGGCGCCTCCAGGGAATCTGCAACACGAATTCGCGTCAAGTTTGTCCGTCAAGTTTCTCGTCTCGAGAATACGATCGATACACGATCGATCGGAATAAATGGCGTAAATACTTTTGCGTGATGCGACTAAGAACTTTGAAGGATGCGGGACATAGAATCGCGATGCTCTTTCGCGTAAGAAATAAAAATGTCAAAGCTGTTATAAAATACCCGAGACAAAAAAATTGCTTTTAATATATAAAATTAAAATATATACTATACATATAAAAAATAATATGTATAAATTTTGAAATAAAAGAATTTGATATTCTATTATTATATTAAGGCTAAATATAGCGATGATATATACGAATGAATACAACGTGCGAAAGGAAATTACCGTCCATATGACAAGAATTTGTGTGGATTTTTCTTATCAAAATATACTTACGGTTTCGCGGTTGATTGACCTCCACCTTAACTGGCAGCTTTGGCGATACTCTGAGAGCAGTTCGAATCTGATAATACCTGTAAAGCAAATAGATTCGTTTCCATAGACAACCTTTTGCACAATCGCGATCGCGAGATATTTCTCGACGATACGCCGTCAGATACGAGCGTTTAATCTTACCCGCGTTGGAAGAGGTCAACATTGTAGAATTTGCAGAGCTCGAGAGAAAACTCGAGGGTGGCCTGTAGATCGCTCATCTCGATCCTCGCGATGGAAGGAACCACCCCCGTCCCGCGCTGCGTCTGATACCACTAATCGCACGAGGACCAATCTTGCTCAACGCGATGAATTGCGAGCGCAAAATCTTTAGGATCTTGCCGAATCTTTCGGCTCGCTCTTCCCATTCTGAGGAGAGATTTCAGCGCCAGAGATCCTCTGCAATAATATACGAATTCTCGGTAAGCGATACAATTTATAGTAGAAGATTAGCAATTAAAAAATATATATAAATATAATATTAATATAATTTTATATAAATATAAATATAATTTTATATATAAAATATATATATAAAATTTGCATGTAGAAAATATATTTTAAAAGTAATGAGATTTTATACATATATATATATATATATATATATATATATATATATATATATATATATAAAATAAAATTATATCGTTGCTAACTAAAATTATGTATCTTTAAAGAGATATTAATGCGATAAAAATAATTTGAAATAAAATTGCGATTTCAAGTCATATTAATATTTCAACTTTCTGTCATTTTAATATTAATATGAAGTGGTCGCAAAATGTTGGACAGTTCTTCATTGTCGAGGACAATGCGGACGGTGCTTTTCATATTTCAAGATATACGCCGGGAACAGTAAAGGCCATAACCATCTCGTTAAAGTTTCATCGTTACACCTTATACGATATCTGACGTTTTGCGACGATAAAAACAGAAGCGTGCGTTCTAAGTTTGCTGTAAATAAATCGGCGTATTATCCATTTTAAAGCCGTGGCCAAATTTAGTTGGGGGATAAACTTAGCCACTTGGCTAATTAAAATTTCTAAACAAGACATAGATAATTAATTATAACGAGAGATTCTGTTTATATAACGATAAATACTTATAAAAGAACAACGGCCGGATGTTCGAAGATATGCTTGATAATGCATAGGATGTAGCAAGGATTTAAATAAACTTTTCTTTTTGCATGTACGAATCGATATACCGAAGGCCGGCTTGTGTTGTAGCTCTACAGCTTTGACGTTATACGTGATGTTCGTAATCATGGAAAGTATTTCACGGCGATCTGCGTTTCACTGTCAAGGACGGTCAGAAGCATGCACGCGAGTGCAATTATCCTCCATTCAACTCCCTACTTCGTCAAGTTTTCCCAGCCAGAAATATAATATATAGTTGATGTGACGAATTAACGTCGAAAAACAAATGTATTCAAGTTAAACTTGTGACCGCAAAGCGATATCAAAATGATCAAAATTGTTGAATCTTTGACTATTCCAGATAGCAAGCGCGCCTCATTGTGACGTTAAATTTTGATCTCTCACTGACTTCCATTGACGACTAACTGATGTCTTTCGCTTTTACGGATTAAATTTTGTATGATACATATTTATATAATAATAAAATACATGTACTTTTTTTTCCGATTGATTCCACAATTCCTATTTTGTAATAGAAATTTTCGGCTTTTTATCAGCAATTTTATTTTGTGTTTGTCAAAATGGTTTATATTTTATTGCAAATATCGTAGTTTTTTGTTCTATTTTAACATTTTTGCTAAAATGTCAACTTCAAGTTTGCTAACGCTTTGGCGATTAAACAAAATTTAAAATGTCTCACATTGTTTTCATATAATATTGCGACTATATATTTTTTATATATGTAGTTGTCGCTCTATTGACTACGCTTACCCGCTTTTATCGAACGGGCGCTTTTATTATTTTGTTTTTCGCTCAATATAAAAATACGCTGCAGTTTATTGCCTTTGATACTGAGCATGATAAGAAAAACTATGTATTAAAAACTGATATAGTTATATATGATTTACACGAAAACATTTAAAATATAATTATATGACATACATGATTAATCTGTTTTAATTTAAATCAATCAGTTGTTAAGAAAAATGCTAATAGCAATATTTTATTTTTGCATGAGATCTCTATAGATAAACAAAGACGCACTGTTGACAGAATAATCCTCGATAAACCCGATCGATTCTGACAGAGATTCGTATAATCTGTTCCATTATGAACATCACATACTCTTTATCAATATGGATTATACATGAGCGATTGTTTCAACGCGACACGGGAAGCTCTGGGATTACGCTTAGGGGAAAAGTTTCTTAATTTATGCTCGTCGATATTTTCAAGGCCAATATATTTTCTCGGCAGCGCACGACGATGCTCACGATGCCGGAAAACGCTTCTTGGCGAACGCACTCCACTGCCAAGGCTGTGTTCAAAGGCTGCGTAAGCTCGACCGCCTCTTTCCGTCGCTTTTAAAATAAGAAGATGGGCGACACCCTCTTGAAGCGTGTCGACACTAGCTCTTTTTGCAGCCCTCTTTTTACACGGGGAAAAAAAGAGTGACATAGATCCGCATTTGTTTGTATATAAATAAATACTTGAAAAATTGAGAGCTTCCTTTACAAACTTCTTTACTTTCTGGATAAGCAATTTCATATTAAAATTTGCAAATGTCATTAATAAAAATAGGATTTTTATTTAATATTTAATATTTAATCGTTTGGATGTTGAAATCATTTTCAACAAGATTACACTATCGCGTCAATATAAATGTATATTCTCAGACTTTCGTGTAGCCGATTTTAATAAGCGCGATTAATATCACGATCTTCCTCATTGCCAAGGCCGCTCGAAGGCCGGCATAGTCCGGAAGCCGGCTTTTCCAGAGCGTTTATCCACCCTGTGCAAAGATCAACGACCCAGTTTCGGGTCGCTAAGATAATTCGCGCAGTAAATGACGACAGCTCATTATCTGTAGCCGAGAATTATAATTTATAAATATAGTATTGGAGTTATACTTTAGAAAGTCAGAAATAAATTTTCGGGTTTTTGTGTCAATTTTGCTAAAAATAGATTCTAATAAAAACTGTAAGCTACTGGTTTGAATAGTTAACCGTACAAGAAAGCAAAAAAAAATATAGCCTGAGAAATATCAGCCGCCATGCTGAAAAGTTTGTTATTCCTTTTCCTATAAACCGCAGAAGTCCGTAGATTATTTCCGTAGTTCTAGCAAAGTCCGCGCAATAATTTAAAGGGACGGATTTTCCTTAAATCGGGTGACATGCCCGGGAGAAAAAGGGAGAAATGAACGCGCCGGCTGCTGCTAGCAGGCAGCTGTGCTCTGCCACTTTTAACTTGGTCCTCCGTAATCCGGTTACGTGTACATGTGTGTAACCGATGAGAAATAACCGGACGACATTGAGCATTCCGCGGATGTTTCTGAATTCTTTCTATTCTCAGCGATGTCTACCTTTGAACATTGCTGCGAAAAAGCAACATTGAGCAATTAAACTTAACAATATGTGTATATCGCATAGAATGCATCTCGATATGTTTCTTTAAACATTTGTAAAAAAAATATTGTTTTGTATAGCAATTATATTTATATTTTTCTCTTGCACACTTATCATTATTATCTTTCTCAGTTTTTGTTCTTTTAAACAATTATTATATTTGAAAAATAAAATATTTTATTATTTTGCATATATATATATATATATATATATATATATATATATATATATATATATTTTATTTTTATAATATGGATGTTATTTCATTTATATAATTTATTTTCTTACTATAAATTTAATAAACTAAAAAAAGATATATTAAAAAATAACATACACACACCACACGCACACACGCACACACACACACACACACATACACATATGTGTTTTTTTTCTGTGTGGTGTTTTATAAATTTTAATAAAATACATTTTTAATTTATTTCTATAATACAATCTTTTTGCTTTTGAATTATACTATAAGAAAAAGCTACTGCTGCATTTTTTTATAAAAAAAAATTCTCATATTTCATGTTATTAACATTATATTCTGATATTTTTCGCACGAAATATTTTACTAAAGAGCAATATCTCGTTCGTTATGTAAGTTTCAAGTATGAGTGGTGCTGTCTCATTAATGAGTTTTAAAGTCATGTATTTTATTTGATTTATACACAAACCGTCATAATTCTTTAAGCGGCATATTGCAGAGGCATATTAATAAACCTCTGAAATTATAGTTATTCATTTTTTATATATATTTGGTTTTTATTTTTACTCTTTATTTAAAATTATTTAAAAGAACAATAGATGTATACTTAAATGCATGCTTTATTTTTACAAAATAAATTTTAACAAATTTAAAATATTATCCAATTACATTATAAACTACTATTAATATTAAAAAAATATATAATAGTCACTGGAGAGAGTACCTTTATATATTAAAAATAATATCAATAACAACTAAAATGTGAAAAAAGTGCAAAAAAATGACTGAGAATTTTGATTAGACATTAATAAAAATTGAAATAACTATGCAACTCTTGAATAAATCATTGCAATCAAACTAATTTAAATAATTATATAATAACAGGAATGTAGGCTCAAAGTATTAACAATTAAGTGGAGAAAACTGACAATAAGAGGCAAGATGCAAATATTGCGCAAACTTATTATTGTTAAATTTTATTAACAAATGTGCATATGTACGTTTTAGACCGTTTTTCGGTCCATCTTGAATATGGAAGATAACATTAAAATTTTAAAGCCTGACATATACAATATTTATTGTTACAGTCAAATTTCAAATTAAAATTAATAATCAGAAAGGAAGAACTCACTGAAACCTGCGTAGAGTCTGTATAAATTAGTGAATTCATTATATTATAAACCACCGACGAATATGCGTGTGGCGATGACATTTGGACGTTATTCATTAATTTGTACAGACTCTACGCGAATTTTAATGAACCTTCCTTTCTGATTATTAATTTTAATTTGAAATTTTACTGTAACAAGTATTGTACATGTCAGCTTTAAATTTCAACGTAATTTTTATATATTTATTCATGTTAAAAATGTACCAAAAAACCGTGCAAAACATACATTTTTAATGCACATTTGTTAATAAAATTTAATAATAATAAGTTCGCACACTAATACTCGCGCTTTCGCTCTTATCTGTTTCCATTTAATATTAAATAATTTCATTTTAGAGGAATTGTATAACACAAAATGAAATATAAAAAAATACTTTAAAAGAATTGAGAAATAATACACAAATTTTCGTATGCGTCATAATTAATCGAACTCGATCAAACCTACAATTCGAATTATTCGTATATTCTCGACTTATAACTTATAACGAAATAAAATCATGTACCGAGCGCATTTCGGTCGCACGAGGGTTAATCACGCGCACTCTCGCTTCGTGTGTATCGCCAGTGATATTTCTAGCCCTGAGGCCGACGCACCGTGGCCCAGTTTAACACCTGTAGGCGATGCCTACATCGACCGATGCGTATTTACGTACACGGGCGAAGACACAACGACGTTGCACAAAAACGTGAGAAAGAGATAGAGATAATAGGTTTGCATGTATAAAAGTCGCGGGAGGAAGCGACTCGGATTTTTAAAATCCCCAGCTTATCGTATTTTCTGTTGCTTCCGCAGTGGGGTTCAAACGGGGTGTAATTCCATTATCATTTCATTGGTGTTTATTTTTTTTTGTCCGGTATATTAAATCTCCGTTAAATATATTTGTTATTTACTTTATTTAAATCTTTACGATTAAAATGATTGATAGTGTGTTACCCTGTACAAGTTATAAGAAATGAAACGATTTTTGTTGATATTTTATATTAAAAAAAAAAAAAAAAGAATTCCAATCTTAACAAAGAATCTGTTACTGAAGTAAGGATATTTTATATTTTTCTCATAATCTCTTTCTTGAATAATAAATAAAATTTTTTTTTCTAAATTAATTTGCTTAGATAAATCAGAGAGAGAGAGAGAGAGAGAGAGAGAGAGAGAGAAATTGCAAATATTTTTTGTATACTTGATACTTTGCTGGTGAGAGCTTAAACTACTGTGAGAGCTTAATTTTCCTCTTCGTACGTACATAACTTTGCTTTTGAATTTAACCGAGTATATAACTTATAATTCAATTTAGTCGCGAGTTTGAATTCTTCTCGCAAAGTTACTTATTTTTTGAACGAGAGGACGAAAAACGGCGAAACTATGCGAAAATAAAGACATACAATATCCATAACAAAACAAAAATCTCTCATTGCCAGTCGCATGTTAACATTAATTATTAATTGTGTAATATTTTGCCGGAGCAATCTTCTTCCTATAAAATTGATTTTCTTCCCGATAGACTTTGTAGGTTAAATTAAATATACTATAAATATATCTCGACGAGCATTATTTCTCTTGTATACCAAAGGTTCTTTCTAACAACCGCGTAAGAAACATAAGAAATTATGAATTTTTCTTTTCACAGGAAGCAGAAAGATAATGTACAAGTCGAACATAAAAAAAATATTTTGCAACTTTTAATTCAATATAAATCGGAAAATCTTCATCTTCAAAGCGCGTATTCTAAAAAAAAAAAAAAAACAGTAATTTAAAAAAAATTACTGTGTCGTGAAAAATACGCTCACAGCGCAGAAGTCCATCTCTTACATAGTCGTCTTTACTTTCTTTCATTCCTATTCATTTTTAGAATTCTACAGATAACTACAAATCCACTCCGTCAACAACTTTTCACTAGATGAGTATCAAAGCAGCTTTTTCTGCAATGTGTAATCATCGGGACGCCATCGCGACCTTGTAGAGAACGTAAATAGCAACACATAATTAAGCAGTTTATTTTAAAACAGACATAAAATAGAATTTGAGGTACAAAATGTGTTATAACATAACGTACGTAACTGTATCAATTTTTTTGTAATATTATAACTAGAAATATGCATATTATAATTACATCTACAAAAAATTTAATATATTAAATAAAACACATTTAATATTTATTACGCTAAATGAGATAAAAGTTGAAAAATCTTTTAAATTTGATTTATTAGAGGATCATCTTTTTAGGAAGATATTCATCTAAAAATTAAAAATTGAAAAAAATAAACATTCATTTCAATATCTTTCTTATCATAATTTCCAACAATGCCTTCTCGAAGATTCACAATCATCTGTAAGATAATCGTTCTTTCTATTCCGCAAGATGGTTGAGAAAATTAAATAATCTCACTTGTGAATGATTAAGAGATCTTGAAACTCCATCAGGTATTTATTTAACCGATTATCGTCCGATAATAATTAGTTAAATAAAATCGCGTGCGCGGTCGTCGAGTGAAAAGGCCGGAAGCGTGAATCATTCGGCATCGTCCCTTTGAACAGTGATAGAGGAAACAGGTTTTAACGAGGAAGATTGAAATTTCATATCGATTAGCGCATCGTTTCGCGACGAATTTCCATACCGAACCCTTCCCGGGTCGTCTACCCATCGACCGACCGACGCCCCTTTGGTCAGACAGGCACATCCGTTTCTACATCGCGACTTTATGTAATCACGCATTTCATCCCTCTAAAATATATATCATAATTTGTGAGTGTAAATACATATGTAAAATACCACATTATTTTTTAATAATAAAGAAAGCTTAAATTATTTTCAAAAATATATGTTTTCTGACGAGAAGACTTGAAAGATGACGAGGAATTTGACGAAAAATCTATAAAATAATTTAAAATTTTTATATGTTATACATACATTCATATCTATATATTACATATTATATAATATAATATATATTCAAATTTATATCTATTTGTTCACATTTTATTTATTCAGAAATTTGTGAAACACTTTTATCTGTCGCAACTTCCCTTCGTTCTGCATGCGATCGATCGCCTCGGTTACGAGGCGCATGGGACTGGATCGTAAAAACGAAACCGGGAGATTCGCCGAGTTTCGTGACTTTGCAGAAAATGGGAAATTAATCATTTTGTCGCGGCAAGGTAGATCGAACGAGAACCTCGATCGTGCTCCGGTTTGCGTGCCTTTTCCTACGCGCGACGCCTCTCAATCTCTCCCACGTCTTTGACCCTTTCCCTCGGTCGTTTCCCTCGGAGCGCTTAACCCCCGACCTTTTTCGGTTCGGTCGCTCGTATTTAGTCGGCCCATGTACGTTCTTGTATTATTAAATTCTGTTTCCCAATAGGTTCATGCTTTTCGGGGAAAGCGAATTCGAAGCCAGGCTTCGAAAGTTCAAAGCAAAAGGTGAATGAGTAATTTTAATTTTCCGACGGCTCTTATTATAAATGAAATTGGAATTTAGAGCCTGTCCTATACAATGCTAGAGTTTTCCACACAGCTTCCCTAACTTCTCTATTCCCGAGATTACATACAGACGCGAGAGTAATCTTGCATGAATAATATCGCATGCCATTTACGTAAATCATTTCTCAGCCAAAGTCATTTTTATTTCCACCACTTACCATTCAATAATTATTCATGATTCGCTATATATAACTTATGCAAAAGTGAATAATATTATTGAAATAATTATCACTCTTTATATATAATAAGTAATATTATTTAAATACTAATTATTACGCACAATATATATTTATATAATATATTTCTTATATAATTCAAGCTTATAAAAATATTTAAAAATAATAATAAATTAATAATTAAAAAGGGCTCAAATAATAAATATCAATAAATAAAAGAGACAAAAAGGCCAGTTGGTGCCCGGGCGCAGTATTTAATGCGTATTAAATGTGTTATTTATTTAAAGGCCAAAACGTTTGGAATGTTTTTATCTTTTTAGACTATATTTTGACATCACGTTTTTTAAATAAACACATTTTAATACGCATTAAACACTACGTCCGAGCTCCAATTGGCCTTTTTGTCTCTTTTATTTATTGATATAAAAATATTCTCTCACAACATATACATATACATATACATATATACAAATGGGATGATTTATTATTTAAGCAAAATTATATCTAATCCTTCAAAAGCGCGATGTTCGCGTATTTTTATTCGGAAACGCCGATATTTATACCTCTCGGATTGAAATAACTTCGAAGAACAGTTCTACAAAGACACGAAAGCAAGCCTATATAGTCATGTCGATGAATTTTTTATTAGTTCCTCGCGCTCCGCTCTTAAAATAGCGTCACTATCCCGCTAGATTTGTGTCCCCCATGCACCCGCTTTTAAGATATTAAATCGTAGTCTATCGCTCTTCTCCCGACGAATCCGCGTGATCTTAGATTGTAGGCCTCAAGAAGTGGCAAAGAAATTTCGTATAAATGGAAATTTCTTCCTGCGACAGGGATATTCACATTTTCCCTTTGACCCTCGTCCCCTTTCGACGAAAGACCTGGATATTTGATGGAGCTTCTTGCCCATGGCGTATAAGCGTTGCAAATTTAAAGATTGACTCGGATTGCATCGACAGGATCAATAAGTGAGCGCAAGAAAGTATGCGACGGATATCTTTGAGTTTTTATTGTCCTTTCTCTTCGTAAATTTATGAAATTATCGTGATGACTTTTAGAAATGAAATTAATATAAAAATACAACGCGAGAGCCATCGTCGCTAATGCAAAAATTTTCATACAATATTCATCCTTTGTTACTGCATACAAAGAGAAAGAGATTAATTTATTACGGAATTTATTTGTTACGCATACAAGAGAAAGCGCAGCGTAGATAAGCATAACACAAATCATTCCTTTAAAAGCTTTCAACTCTGTAAAAATGTTCAAGAATTGCTTGAACAGATACAGCACGTAAAAATGTTTTATCAAAAGAGAAATTAAAATATTTTAAATATGGGCTGCCAAAAAAGTTTACAGTAAAAAAAGATACCTGATATAAGAACCGCGGCGGAAAGGGGCATTAACCCTAAAAAAAAAAAAAAAGCGATCTTCTCTGAATCTTTCCTCAATGACCCACGTCCTCGCTCGCGGGTGCCGCGCGTCAGTATTTGGGCAGACGTCTAGACGGTTTCTATCCGTCGCCTAATCGAAAGACTACTTCTTATCTTCGAGATACACAGCGTATCCCGCAACACCAGATCGAACCTTTCTCGAAGTAATCTCGCGAATCGTCGCTCAGCTTCCTGCGCTCGAACAGCATCGGCTTATTGCGGCAATAAATATCGCACGAGAAGCTCGTAATCCGCCGGGGAAAAAGAGCTGCAACGAGGCTAACCACCGATCGTCGACGATTTACTCGACACTCATGAATTCAATTTGCCAGGCTTTTTATGGACTCCTTCTTCAAACACCAAAGATTGCACAGTGCGAGTATATATAAACTAAATATTTTATTATATCAAATAATAAAACAATAATGATTAATTCTAAATATCATTAAGTTCCTAATTCTATTTGATCGCAGGATTATTTAATAAAAGAAAATTATATTTTATTGATTATATTTAAAAGAGAGAAGAGAGATTTTATATATATATATATATATATATATATATATATATATATATATATATACAAAAGACATATGAAGAAAAACAATGTAAGATATATTCTCTGTTCAGAGAAACAAAATATACAAAGTTCTACCTAAAAAAAGATATAAACAATGAAATAACTGCTGCCATAAAATTTTTATCACTGCTACGTGTTCGTGTTTTTATTTGAGACTAAAACACGATACAATTATAACTGAAATAAATAAAGTGATGATAAAATTGTATCGTATTTATTTATTTTTATATAAAAGATGATATTAATAACTCGGTCGAAATATTTTCAGTCTATGAATTAACGAAATATTGATCGACGCGAAAAATGATTACACGCGATAAGATAAGAGGAAAACATATGTGAAGTCAGCGTCGAGTTTCCTGTACAAAGCATCTTATTCGATTCCTATCGCAAAAACATTGTTATCCAATGTAATGTAAATTGAAGATGCAAATTGACGGCGGCACGGCTCGTTCATGAAACATCGACGTCGTACCGTATTCGTAATGCAAAAACCCTCTCATTTGCATCTCAGATTTACATTAGTGTTTGCTGTAAACGTGACTCTACCGTATATAAAAAAATGCAATATCGTAAAAAGGAATTTAGTAACAATCACATCGTCTCTGCGTGTTCGCGGAAAAAAAATGTGAACTCCTGTCGAGTTAGCGCGATAAAGCGTTAAATCCATTTACCTGGTAGCGCTGGAGAAGAGATTTTATTATCGCGTAGTCCTCCGGTGAAATACAGCCTCGGTCAAAAATCGCTTTAATCAATGGCAGGCTAAGCCAATTATAAAGTTCTTAAATTAAAAAGCGCAATAATTTTTTTTTTTTTTACTTCATATTATGATAATTCTAAAATATATATATTAATAAAATGTTTCTCAAAAGTTTTCTTTTAATTTGCGAGAAGATTATAATGAATGTGTATTTGACTTATCACTAATAAATATCAATAAAATTAATATAATAGATATAATATCAATAAAATAAAAATTCATAATTTTTATTTTACGTATAAATAAATAAATATATTTTTTTCCTATTAAATCAATGATATACGCAAAATTCGAAAAAGACATTTTCTTATCAAGATGGTGCATAAATGGACGGTATATAAAATCTTTAGTAAATGAAAGTAGTGTGTGTACTTTGTCAATCGACTAGCTCAAAGTATTCTTCTTTTTTTTTTCATTTTGTCCTAGTCGCTCGAAGGATGATGCTCTTTTAACGCTCCTCTCGTTTCTCGGGACGAGAATTTCGCATCCCTCTAGCGAGCGGTTAAATGCGCGCAAATTGTCAGCAGAGAAATCTCCGGCGACATCGTTATTAGAGGTGATCATTTTGATATTGTAAGTATAATCTATAAAATGTTCTACGGCATTAAACGAGAGTTTCCTATTTTTATTATTTTTAATAAAATTTATTTTGTTTGTTAGCAGTTTTTTTTAAATATTATGATTATGAATATATATATATATATATTTGAAAAAAACTGCCGATGCTTTAAGCGCGTAAAAAAAATTTACTTTCAACAATTTTAAAATATACGTATAATATGTATGTACGTAACATTGATGATGATTGTATAATTTTAATCTGAAGAAAAATCAATTTTTTATATAAACATAAGACACCGTAACTCTAGCTATAAAAAAACTGCTCAAAAAATCTTATGAAACGTATTATCCAGTTTAGGATCTATCTAAACACCGCGCATATAAATACACGCTCCTACATACACATACATCCTATATCTCCGCACGTGTTTTCTCCTCGAGCCGATAAACCGCTGGTTCAACAACCACGCGAGCGTGCTCGAGAAGTTTCAACCCCTGAGATGATAAAGCGGCCTTTATTGCGGCGACCAGAGGTATAAGCATACGCGCGTGCATCTAATCCTTTTCTTTCTGGTCGACCAGGTCGCGTATCGAGAATTTCCGATAACGATCAGGGTGCGTTTCGTGCACGCATGGCGCTTTTTTTTCATAGATCCTTGCGACCGGCGAGACGATAAAGGACGGCGATAACTTTCCCCGTGGCCTTCCGGCGTCCGATGACTAATCTCGCAAACTCGTTTTAATAATCAAGGCCATAATTTCTAAATTTGTATCGCACGTGAGGCTCGTAAATTACCAGGCGAGACGTTGTACAGCGTGTTTTAGGCTCTTCCAAAATTTTTCCAATTATAATCCAAAGTTAAAAAGTTTTTTCTTTATGAAAAATATTGAAACGCATCGATTTTTTAATTCCATGTGCTTCGCGATTAAAATTTTGAAATGTTCAAATGGTATTGCTCATTTAAACTCAACAAGATTTAATTTGATTCCGATATTTAATATATTATCAAGATATTTTTTAGATATATACGAGTATGTAATATCAATGAATTGTAACGAATAATAATTCGGAAATATCAATCCTAAACATGTGTCTTTAAGAATTAAAATTAAAAATAAAAATTTAAAATGAAAATTTTAGGACATCTTGTACAAATTAGCGCATTAAAGAGATAGTCGAGAAGATTCTTCTCCCGTTCTTTCCATCGTCTTGCACCCCGATCTCATTTTGAGACAAAATTGTTCTGCCCGAGCCAAACTCCGTGCAATTCGTTCACTAATCACCGCGATGGATCGAGCCAAGAATCAACATCGTGGCCCGAATAACTCTTAACCGCATTGTCACTAATAATTCCCCGGAATGATTCTCGAACAAATCGTGGATTATCTCGATCTGCCCCGGCACATCACGATATTATCGAAAATACGTTGATAATAAGAGATGTAACACAGTTTCGTTTATTTGTTTGTGATTTCCACGACTGTAAACATAAATCAATATAAAGTAAAGGAAAAGAAAGAGTGAAGAAAAATAAATTACCTTAGCTATAACAATTTTATTTAATGAGAGAGTCCATCTATTATTCATCAGTAGAATCAAGTCAATTCGATCTTTAGAATTCATTACGCAAAGTGTTCCAATCGTAAATAATTGCCATGTTATTTATGCAATAAAATGATTCATCGTTTATTACTTAATAGTACAAACAATGGATTATGAAATTCTTGGTATTATGAAGATCTGACGTAACATGAATAAAAGTATACTACATATATATAGTAGAGCTTCCAATTGCTGCTGCCTGTTTTATATATATTTTATATATATCTTGCATTTTCTCATATTCTTTTGAGAGCGCGTACATATACGTTGGTTCAATGACCATCTTGATCAAAAAATTGAAAATGACACAACCACACAGCCTTTTCTCTCTTCGAGATAAGGTTTTAGGTCGGATAAAGCACTCCGACTGATTGATGTTAAGACCGGAAGTAGGGCGAGACAACAAGAGGCCCACACAGGAAAGTTATAATTCACGGAAGCGTGGAAATAAAATGGCGAAGCAACCAAGAAATATGTTTTTGGCGACAATACGAGAACACGTTGGCACCAGTACCTGTCAAGAAAAAAAAAAAAGAATGTTTGGCGAAGAAAAAATTTTTTAAGCATTAAGAATGCATACCAACAGGCTACAAACTTTGATTTCAATTTTAATTACGTTTTACTGGACTAATTTTTAAAAATGATTTCTTACTTATAATGTTTAAATGTTACTACTTTTCTTGTTAAAAATGATCAAAAATTTTCAGAGTTTTTTAGCTTAAAGTAAGTAACATCTTTTCAAATTCTTTATCTTTTTAAAATTTTGAAAGTTCTAATTAGCAAAATATTTAAAATATTAAATATTATATACATTTTATAATAAATAATAATCTTTCGTTCTCTTTAAAATTCAATATTAACAAGGAGACAAAAAAAGTTATCAGTGTAATAAAAATCAAAATCTTTAATAACAGTTGACGTAAACAGCTTACGTGCCAAGTGTAAAATAAAGCGAATTGATCAGAGATTCCTTCAAATCCGTATAATTTTCGGCCTCTCTTAAACACTGGCAATTTTTCATTCGTATTTTTCATTTCCCGTCGCGAGATCTCGTGGCAACTACAGTACTCTTCGCGTTTTCTCATGCACGAGCCACCATTATCGGCATTCTGTTTAGGTATTCCGCCGCATGCAGCTTTTTTGCCGGAAAAATCTGAAGCGGCAGGGTGGATCAAAGGGAGAGAGATAGAGAGAGAGAGAAATAGCGACTGTTTCCATTGGGATACCCGAGCTGTCTGTGCATGATCCCTCAAATACTGCTCCATATCGTTTGACCTTTTCTGAAAACGATCGCGCCTGAGAAATGTCAGGGTACAACCACTATTATTCCGCCGGCTATGAACTTTCGGCCGTACATCCGTTACGTTATTGAAGTCATCGAACTGCGCGGCGCGGCACGTTCGTGGGAGGATTGGAGGAGAGGCGAGATGGAATTTTCCTATGGATCGCTTCCGTGCCCTTTATCTCGCCCGCGCTTCCGCTAATCGAATACGACTCCACTATAGCCGGACAGTAGTATAATCGATAATGGAACGGTACACACCGGTACCCTCCCCGGAATATTGCGGTCGGAGACGCGAAGTAAAAGCGCGCTTTGGGCGGAACACAATTTAATAATAGCCAATTGATTTTAGATTCATTCATCTCTACGAAAACTGATTTTCCGAGTAGTCGAGGTTTATTGAATTATCAATTAGATACGATATTATGAATAGGGGAATGAATTGAACATGTGTCAACTCCTTTCAACTTTTCCCAATCTCGTTTCAAGAAATATTTCCTACTGATGTTCTGTATGTCATTGCGCTATTTTATTTCCAATTAGATGTCTAAAAATTTAAAAAAGTTCATTACAAAAAAAAAAAATTAAGTAAAGACAACTCTTTACTGTGATATAATTGTACTGTATACGCACATCGAATGTATTATGTCGCGTGTGCGCCGACAAATTTTTTTGCTGACATTACAGAATATTTATGGGGGTCGAACTTCCGATAAAGTTAACGCTACATTAGCGCATGGTATGATCCATGTTGTTGTGCGTAACTAAATATACCCCCCACGCATATTGGAGAATAGCATTAAATGTGTATAAAGATTGCAAAGGTAAATCCTACCGGTCAAGTTACAACTCATCAACGTGAATCCTTTTACCCGATAATTTTAGTAATTGTCCTACAATTCAATAATTATTACGTATTTTTTTCTTATAATCAAATATAGAAAATTGTTTTGTTGAATTTGCAGATAGTAGATAATATTTGAAATAATCCTGTAATATATGTGAGAGATTGTAATTATTTATTAAAATCAATAAAATTATATATTAATATATATTAATATATATATATATATATATATAATACATAATATTAATCAATATTTATATTAATTAATATTATTAATATTAATTAATATTAATATTAATATTAATTAATATTATTAATATTAATTAATATTGTTATATATAAAATATATAAGAATAATAATAATATAATTAAAAAATTCCCAATATATAATTCGTGATTCAAATTTTTTAAATGATAAGCAATAATAAAATATATATCTATTCGATGTATACATACGATCTCGTTGAAATAAAAAGTTTGCAAGCTAAAACATTTGGTTTATACGGCAATATTCGTGATTCCATTTATGACGTTTAAAAACGCCCTCGTAAGCGCACAAGTATATATACGCTACTTATTACTTCGCAGAGTACTTAGAATAGCGCGACTAATCCTTTCGAGTGTGATAGTGGCACGCACGCGACAAGGGGGATTGACGAGCGACGAATCGCATAATCGATCTTCTTACTTTACCGCGACGATGCTTATCAAAAGGTAATCGTAACCTTGCTAAATTATTGAAGACCGTAGTCCATGGGCGATACCGCAAGATATGTATACGTTTCCGACTCATCAGACTATAAAAAATCGATGTGTTAAAAATCGTAGCGGCGAGTCTAGATTCGTTAATGGCAGATATGAAGTGCAAAAAAAAAGATAATATTAATAAAAAGCAAAGAAGAGAAAAATAATTGGAATAATATAGGCATTGCTCTCGTTTTAAATTCCTTGAAGTTTAGTATAATCAATGTTTAAAAAAATACTTTATTGCCAGAAAAAAACGTATATTGTTATACATATTTGAATTATCAGACATAATTATAATTCAGATTCGCATAGTCATTTTTATTTTTTTATCTTTTTATCGTTTTATTCGACGATTAAAGGCAATAATGGAAGTATCGGATTTGTAGCGCGAATGAGATCTTCTCCGTTTTGAAACAATGATATGAAATATAAACGTAATGTCGTTGAAAATTAAGGCGCATTAGAAAAGTTCACTAAATTGCTGCGTTTAAATGAATTGAAATTTTCCAACGTACACGCATGTATATACAGGAAGCTAGATAGTAGCTGGTCTTCCTCTATAACGGTATGAGAGGATAAACGTTGACTCGCGAGAGGGGGATTAAAAGCCGTGACTCATCAGAATACGATGACGTAATTAGCGTGCGACCTCTCTTTGTCGCGATTCTAAAAGTTAAAGGTAGAAAAGATGAGAACGGAACAATAGTGATTAAGCGATTAATCGGGGCTAGTGCATATATTGAGATGAAGAGGAGGAGGAAAATGATGGGACAGAGGTAGATAGAAGATTCTCGAGCAGTCGACGAGCCTCGAGTACTATTCCTGGTATTCGCATACGGGTACTCGTGGCGTACAACGATGATGAAAGGGATGAAGGAGGGCATGGAGAGAGCAAAGGGCGCGTGCATATGTCGCACACAATACTCTTCATTCTTCATTGTTAGCGCGGAGATCTCCTGAGGAAGAAACCTCACGCACCGGTGATTCCGGTTTACCAAAGTTAAAGTAAGGCGAGGACAAAATACAAGGGAGAGAAAGACAAAAAGAGAAAAAAGATGGGAAGGAACGGGATTGTGGATGGATGGCAGAGAATCGGGAGCGAGAGAAAAATCGCGAGGGAAACGGTAGATAAAGTAATATCCCTATGTATATATATATATATATATATATATATATATATATATATATATATTATATAGTGATTCTCCTCTCTTCATCCTCTTCCCCTCTCTCCTCTGACTGTACCGAGGGTGCTCATCGAAGCAGCGTCCCCTCGTCCCAATTACCGTGCCCAGCGTGCATCGTCTCCCATCCACGCTCGTAATTTGCGTTCGACCTCTATTTCCTCGCCTGTACGAGGCTGCGTGCGTTTTCTTTTTTTATCACCTGAATAATGTATCGCCGATTGTCCGGAAAATGTAAACAGTGAAATAATATTCAAGAGAAAATTTCTTGTGTTAAGGAAGACTTCGTTAACATAAATATCGTAATCGTAAATATATAACATTCTTCGTAGATAAATATTATATTGCTGCAAGCCTGAAAAGAACGTCTGTTTTGTGTACGCAACAATACATCTTTGACACAAACTTATCCTAATATATACAGGGTGGAGGAAGAGCATGAATTGAGAAAGCGAAGAAAAGGATACTATAAGATGTGATTACCTACAAATCACGGATGAAGGTAGATAGCGAGAGGCTGACATCGGCTGCAGGATCGAGGACCGACGAGCATCCTTCCGGTCACTTTTGTCCTGCCCTTTCTGCCTTTGTCTCCTTGCTACGCAGAGCACCCCGGACTTCTGGCGACGTCCCGCAAAACCTGGGCGATCTCCCGTGGTCGCCGCCGTTCCGGCAACACCCACTTTCTCCCCTGGCCTCGTAACCTCGAGGACCACTTTCCTTCCCTCTCGCAGGGAATGTTACTCCGAGCAACAGTACTCCGCCGTCGTCTTCCTCGTCTTCGTCGTCACCACCACAACCACTTCCACCATCAACCGCCGCCGCCACCACCGCCGTCGCCGTCGCCGCCGTCGCTGCCACAGTCACAACAAGCAACTACGGCAGTAGTAGCAGACGCTCGATGTACTACTGTCAGACAGTTCGCAACCCCCCCCCGACGTGTCACGTGAGCTCTTCGTACGCTCTCTCCCTCTTTTCCTCTTCCGCCCTACTATCGCCCCTCTTTCCCCATTGGGGAAGCGGGAGCTATCGACTCACCCCCGTTAACAATTAATCGTAGCTCGCCGCCGCGCCGGAGTCTCTCGCCGAGTGACAGGGCTCGTCGCGTTCTTCTCGCGCGTGTCCTCACATCGCGTCTCGTGCGCGCGCGACAACGGAGCGGATGAAACGGAATGGAGGAACGTGAAGGTGCGCACGTTCGCTCCACCGCGGCCGTCGCAGTGGCCGGTGTGGCTGCGCCGCACGGTAACCCTCGCTACTTCGCCAGCCGAAACCACCAGCCTCCCTCCACCATCGCTCCCTACTCACCTACCTACCCTTCTTCTCACCCCGCCGACCCGTTGCTGACTTGACTGGTCGCCGACTGTCCTAGAGAGAGCGTAATACGCGTGACCGTGGCACGCGCGTGTCCCGGCATGCGCCCTCGACACGCGCCGCATTTCAAGCCGCGCACGGGGTTGCGAGCAGCCTTGGCGTCATCTGGGATTGCACGTGGACACTAAGCTAAGGGGGATGATCGCTAAAAATCTCTTCTTCTTTTTTTTCATTATCTCACTATGCAAATTCATGATCTTTTTCCGCGTGCGAAGAGATCATTGTTGATCTAAAAAATTGTTGAATATATTAATTATTTGTTTCTAAACTTTATATATATTAAGCTCAATTTTTTTTTTTTTTTTTACTAAAGAGAATTCGAAATTTTGCATAACTGAGAAAAGTGGTGTAAAATTATGCACATATATTGCATATGTAATTAAGTTAATAGAAGGCAATAAAATAATGTAAATATTAATTATTGTGATAAATAAATCCGTAGAATTACAAATTTCTTATATTAAAAAGATTTCTTAATAAAAATTTTCGTTTTAAAATACCGATAATGCAGTTACTTTTATTTTAGTTTACTATTATTATTAAAAAATATCAAAAACCTGTATGTAGCTTTTATATCTCCTCATGATATGATTAGCATCGTTTAATAATATAGAACAAATTTAACCATTAGAATTAAATAAATACATAAATTACATCAATATATCTCTTGTGTGACAAACAATAATATAACAACGAGTATCATATAAATTTTGAAACATTCATTATATTAAAGAGTGATACAATAAAAAAAAAATATTATTTTATTTTAATGGTAATAAGATAAAAACATATTACGTTAATTATTTCGCCTGATCGCGTCGCGCCAGTTTGAATTGAAATCAAATGACACTCCGATAAGATGCATGTACAACCACTGATTATATAAATAGATGGATAGACGGAATACTCGATCCGCGGCTCAGAAACTGTAGAAACTGTGACCAATAGCGAAAATAATATCAAGTGTAGCGTATTTACGCAAGCGCAAAGACGCCATATTGTAAACAAAGGCTACAACTTCAAGCTTTAATTGCTTACAGTTTTTTTTTTATCCTATCTTATATCCATAAAAATTTCTTTTGGAAATGTCTTTATGATACTTCTCACAGACTTATCTCCTATACTGTTTACTCTCTTTTATCAATGTTATATTTCATTCTTGTAAATGTAGCGGAGCATCATCTATAAAATTTTGAACGCTAAGGTGATTGTAGGTCAAAGAAAGCTGATAGCAAGATAACTTGCAATCATGCACCAAACTATAGAAGAAACTTTAGAGAAATATATACCACAGGAAGAATTAAATGGAGTTAAAAGCATTTTATTTGGACGTAAATTAGAGTAAGAATTTTCATATTTTATAAAAGTGTAAAAAAATAATTAAAAATTCTTAACATATTAATAATCTTGTGTTTTTCTTTAAAAAACGTAGAATTAAATTTAAATTATGCAGTTTCTTCTTTATCATTAATCATTGTATAAATTAAGATAATATATTATATTTATGTCAAATATTATTAGACCATTATATAAAAAATGGGAAAATGAAGATTTTGAAATGCAAGGATGGAGCTTACATAGTGATATCACAGAAGAACTCCGTCCCGAACGTCTAGTTACTGTCGGACTAATACAACACAAGATTGTATTACCAACAACAAAGCCCATTTTGAGCCAACAAGAAGCGATACATAAAAAAATTGCATCATATATTAAAAAGGCAGCTGATCATGATGTTCAGATTTTATGTCTCCAAGAAGCGTGGAGTATGTGGAAACCATAATTTCATTATATGCATAAATGCAATAAATCAATTATAAATTTATGTAATAATCGATTTGTGAAATTATTGCAGATATGCCATTCGCTTTTTGTACAAGAGAAAAATATCCATGGTGTGAATTTGCAGAAGAAGCTGAAACTGGTCCCGCAACCATGTTTCTATCTAAATTTGCTAAACAGTATAACATGGTAATAATATCGCCGATTTTGGAAAGAGACTCTGCTAACGGTGATACTATTTGGAATACTTGTGTAGTGATTAACACAGATGGAAAAGTCCTTGGGAAACATAGGAAGAATCATATTCCTCGTATTGGAGATTTTAACGAGTCCACTTATTATATGGAAGGCAATACAGGACATCCAGTTTTTAATACACCTTATGGATGTATCGCAATTAACATATGTTACGGACGTCATCATCCATTAAATTGGTTGATGTTTGGTTTGAATGGAGCAGAAGTAAGAATCACAATCTACATAGGCTTCGTTAATAAAAATGTTCATTATTCACAATTTTTCAAATTTTACATAATTCAGATATCTTATTTAAAATTTATCAATAAATAATCACTTTATATTTATATTTTTAGATCGTTTTTAACCCATCCGCAACTGTTGAAGGATTATCCGAACATTTGTGGCCAATTGAAGCAAGATGCGCCGCTATAGCGAATAATTACTATACTTGCGCTATCAATCGTGTGGGTACCGAGATTTTCAATCACGAATTTACATCTGGTGATGGAAAACCAGCACATAAAGATTTTGGACATTTCTATGGCTCTAGTTACATTACTGCTCCTGATGGTACACGAACTCCAGGTTTAAGTCGTCACAAAGACGGACTTTTGATTGGAGAATTGGACCTAAATCTATGCCGACAAATGAAAGACATATGGGGATTTAGAGTAAGTATTTTATAAAATTGTTAATTATCATATGTGCAGGATAATTCATAAAATTATTGACATCTTTTTCTTATATTTATTTTTGTGCCCAGCTCTTAATCACCTGTCTCACATTAGTTACAATATTATTAAGTTTGTTGACAGGATAAACTTTAGATTCAAGTGTATTATGCGCTGCTGTAACTTCATAATTCATTCTCTGTATAATTAAATAATATTGTAAGCATCTTTTAGATATACCAAATCAATGGAATTAGTTTAATATAATAAAAATATAATAAAAATATCCATTTTTAATTTGATTAAAAAATAAATATTATCTGAAATAAAAAAAATCAATTAAAATATCTTATGAAATTTAATCTTTATAAAGAGTTTACAAAATTTAAATTATACATAAATTAAAAAATATTAATATAAATTTTATGTTAATTTCAGATGACACAAAGACTTGATATGTATGCTAAAGAACTTGCTGAATTCACAAAGCAGAAATGAGATTTAGGATATTTACAGAATATTTACATCATTCCTAACTCCATAAAATTTGTGAAAATTCAACAATGCATTTTGCAATTCATCAGAGGCCTAATATTTTATCTAAAAATATAAACTTATCTACCAATATATTAAATAATTTCAGAAAGAGAATATATAAAAACTTATATTTTTCCACAATATCGATGATTTATTTACATTGCATAAATTAGTTATAATATATTGTATTTGCAAACTGTGCAGCACTCTAAGTAATTACTTTACTTATATAAAATTTTAATAAGATTTTATACAGTTAATATCTAATGTTCTTATATAAATATTTTTTTTTTTTTACATGAAATCAACAAAATAATTAAATTAATATAACATAGTGTCTTTTATAATTAAATCCTATAAGTTACTTTCATATTAATTTCATATACACATTGTTTTTTTTAAATTTTGTACATATTTCTCTATGAAAATATCATTAGACATTGAAATATTAAGTATTATAATATCTGTTGCATTCAAATTACAATATTTTTTTAAATATTTATATATAACAATATTCTAATTATATTAAAATTATATTAAATCGTATATTGTACTTACAAAATAAATTTATACATTTGAGGTACTATCCAATACAGCAGTATGTGTTTGTTGGCGATAATGTAAAGCTTCTTGATAAGCTTTCTTCACAGCTTTTCTATCTGCAGGCTTACGCGATTCAATTAATTTTGCTTCATCCACTTCCTGCGATACTCCGAGTTTTTCTAATTTTTCACCTGGCAGCCATTGCCTGAAAAATTGGTATTATTACTAAATCAACACACATTTTTATTATTTATAAAATATTTATTACATATATTTGTACTGTGAAATGTGAAAAATTTTGCATAATTATATAAACAAAGTTTTATTTTCTCATTTCAAAATTCTCTTCATATAATAATTTTGTTGTATAAATACAGAATCTTTAACGATAAATATTGACAATAGTAGATAGAATGATAGATACTTCTCTTATTGAATTGAAATAATTCCTTTCAAGATTTAGATACCCTATTTTTTTTTAGTTTTTGATCTTTTACAAAAATGGATATTTTGATAATTAAGCATCTAATCAAGATGTTTGTTAAAATCTTTTAATAATCTTTTTCTTTAAAATTATAAGAAAAGTTTGTTATCTATTTATGCCTTTGATACATGATTCAACAAAATTCTCTTCTATCTTGATTACAAGAAAATACTCATGACTTAATATTTTTATGAAGAATATATTCTATTATCAAACAGTGTTCTTGAATTAAAAATTAAGAATGATTACCATGTGCGTTTTGTGTCAAAGAAAAGTACAAGAAAAACTGGTTCTTTGTAATTGTCAGCAAGCGCCAAAACATCATCAGGCGGTGCTGGAATCGGCACTCCTTTATGTATAGTACCCCGGGGTGTATTAGGATCAATGATTAAAGCTGGATACCAAGGATATCCGCGGCATTTAGCCCATACAAGTTGCAGAGCTTCAAGACCGTTGCTAGTGTTCGTTTGCTTGCTCTCGCTTTCTTTCTTTGTATCGACAATCTCTCGTCGTTGCTTCTCCTCTTCTGGATCGGGAGTAGTAGATCTACTCGTGGGACAGCTACTGCAACTTGATGATTGACTTTCCCCTTCACCTATATCACTATCCATTGTTCCACTCCTATAAATATTAATAACTTAACTAATAATTAATAATTTAACTAATATTAATTAACTTAATATTAATATTGAGTCATATTAACAAATATATTATTTATATACCTATATACTTTAAAACTATCACTTTGTTTCTTTTTGTCATCTTCCGAAAGAAACATTTGACCACTTTTAGCATTACGCGCTCTAGCTTTACGCGTGAATAATACCGCTGTTCTTCTATTTACACCACCTCCGCCAATTTCTTTCTCGTTAGATTGCGATTCCGTTTCCACGCGACTACGATTAGATCTTTCTCTTTTTCTAGATTTAGAGCCAACTTGCTCAGATTCAACTTCAAGCTCAGGATAGTCTTTGCGAGCCTGATCTATCAAGGCGCCACCCTGCTCTTTCATTTTCATTCCTGCCCGATAAAACATAGTATCTTTACGATTATATGCCAAACAATTGCTCACCATCAAATTAAAGTCAGTTTCAAAAGCGGCAATAGAATCGTATTCTTGTTTTTCTAATTTTGCCTGCAACAAAAAAATGATACAATTATGATTTATATTTTTAATAGGCTTTGACAGATTTATTTTTTAAAAGTAATTCTCTGTGTATAAATAAAGCTATAAATGTAAATATAAAAAAATTCTAATAATTGCCTGCATAGTAGAGAGATCCATAGGATGCGATACTATTTCAAGATAATCTGGAACTTCTTTGGTGTTTACTGGTTGTCCAAATACATCATTTACATCTTTCGCTTTTATGGCTTCTAATAATGTACGTAAAACACTCTCCAATGGCCGCAATTCAAACCATAAACATTTTTCCTTTCTATAATCATTTAAAAAAATATGTTTTGTAATGTAAATGCTAATAAAATATTAAAGTATAATTAAAAATTATAAAGTCTATTTTAAAATTTATCAAAATATAAATTTTTAATGCAGACTTATAATTTATTTCATTATTTAATTAACAAACATTATACTAATGTCGACTACCATTTAGAGTAAGTGCAATTTCTATATCATGCCGCGAGTACTCACACTTTGAATAATTCTTTCTTTAATTTTTCACGCTTCCGTACTAATTCGCACAACAATCGTGCACGCTCCAAGTCCTGACGTAAGCACTGCCAATATTTAAGCTGACGATACAATTCTTCTCGTAATTCGCTATCGTGCGTCGGCGAAGAGGAATGTTCACCGAGTGGTGGCGGTCTGGATTGTGGATGGGAACTTTGCAGTCTTCTAAGAAGCGGGACACCATTCCTGTATTGTCGCTTCAATGTCCAATAAGCAATGAGGCGTTGTATCAATTGACTTCTTTTTGGTATTCCTTCAGCTAAACTAATTGAGATAAAATAATACACGCAATGATTTAATAACATATTAAAATATTGCTTAGCACTATATAGATTCTGTAACTACATGTTCGTCCTATTCTCTATATAAATAAAAATGTAATTATTATTACTTTTACCTAGCTATTTCTCTGATTCTCTCAGGTGGAATGGTGGGAATAGAAATAACGGGTGCTGACGAGCTTTTCTTATTAGCTATTGCTCTTCTCCTCGCGTCTACAGGATTTGTAGAAGGTTGATAATCAACAGGTGTATGCGCCTCACAATAAGCTGTCTTTTGCACTAGCATTGGTTCACCATTGGCAGGTTGCACTGTTCTCATACGCATGCACAGACCAGCCTGCTGGGCACACGTTACATGGAATGCTGCATAGCAGTTGCTTTTATGACACTGAATGCACGCGCCTGCCCCTCTGCGTTTGCATACACAGCATGTAAGCTTCCAACGAGCCTGTGGAATACTCTCTATACTGTCAATGGGCTCTAAAAATACAGTGTTAGCAAATCTAACTTCTGGTATCCATAGAGCACATACTACATGAGCCCATGTAGCAGGACGATCGGTCTGTTTGAAAGCACCGCCTCTATTCGGACATAGAACACAGTCTACAGCCCTGGAAGGACTTTGCAGACACCTTCTACACAACCATTGTCCTTCAGGTATATATGGTACACCGTAGCAATCTTGGTGGACAGCAAGATTACACATATCACAGAACAAGATTGCATTACTATTTTGACATTCCCCATCCATACAGATACAACAGACAGCGTCTTCGTCCGCTGCAATGCCACCTCCACCATTACTTTGTTGTTGAAAATATGACTCTTTTTCTAATCTGTCCATTAGTAATTCAAATGTATCAGGTTCTAATGCAGGTGTTAATCCAGAAGCTAATCTTCTTTCATTTACAATAGAAAGCCATGCAGTGTCTTCTTCATCTAGATCATATTCCACTTCTCCTATATTAAAATAATATTATTTTTGCAATAATATAATAATACAACAGAATATTATAATATAGAAAATGGAATTTAATGCTAATGCAAAATTAATATGAGATGAATATGAGATAAATATGAAATTAAATATAATAATAAATAATATATTGTAATATTATGTGTAATATTATAAATAACATTTTAATTATAGAGTTAAACAAAAATTATGGAATGATTACTTACCATCAAGTTCTTCACCACTACGTTCCATAAATCTAATATAAGAATTTGGAAGTGGTTCAGCTTCTCCTAATTGATTCTCATAACCTTCTATCTCTTTGACTGTAGCAACAGGTAAAGTACTAAGAATATTCTTGTCTTCTTTTTCCTTTTCCAATAACGTTGCATTATATTTTAAACCTTTTTCGTCAAGCATACTTGAATCCATGGAAATTATAGGGATTGCATCTGAGATAGCCAGCTTAATTGATTTGTTTCCATCTTCCCCTATAGGATTTACCTTTAAATATTAAGATATACATCAATATAACAGATTCTATACAAAATTATTAGAAATACATATGTATGTGTATATATACCAAATTAAACGAATAAAAATATTATAAGAATTTAAAGAGTTATGTACAAATTCTTGTTATAAAATAACAATTAAAATTAGTTTATTATTTTGTATTTTTTAAGTTTGATTCGTTAAAGTTTCCCAAATTATTGTTTACATACATTTAAAAATCAATTTGATGTTGAAATAAATAATATTCTTTTATAACCCAACTTCTGTTATTTGTAGAGAGAAGAAAGCTCGAGAGAAAAAGAGTAGTATATTTTTATATAAGATAGAAACGTGTTTTATTAATAACTAAGCAATACTTATTCATACCAAAACGAATTTTGTTGCTTCTTGACTGCTGAGCGTCTCTGTGTTCGTAGGACTCGCGCTTTCATTAGGTACACCCATTCTATTCCTGCCTTTCTTTTTATTAGACTGCGGCGTATTCATTTTCGTTCTAGATGTGGCAAACGTTTGAATATCTAACACGCGTATCGCCCACCACTGTTTGGCAAATGTGTGTTGCCTTTCGTGTGTTTATGTTACGAATGCCAAAGGCAACATCAAGATTGCAGCAGATCGCAAAGATAGCATTTGCAATAAGTTCTCGTTATTTCTTTCGCAATAACGAGAGAAAGCTAAGTTATAATATTATTATACGATAATAATACTATTTTTGTAGTCTTCTTTTTCTTTATCAAATTGTTCATCCACTACCACGCTACGGTATCACGTTGTTGACGAACAGAACAATATTTGAACGAACGATCATCGTGAAATGACCGTTAAAAAGCGGAGCTCTACCGTTGCTACCAACTGTGCCGAAACTCTGACGCGTTTCGTTTGACAATTATACTTGACTGTCAAACTAGATATTTCTTAGGCAACAACCAATCGGCAATCATTGGACAAATTATTCGCATGTCTCTAAACAGAAAAGTTACTAGATGCATTTTACCTTCCCCGAGTTTATTCTCTATGATTTATTTGTTTCGCGCTCGGGCGGATTCGTGGTCATTCGCCCGCATACGGCACCGAGTGCTACGCTCGGCCGGAGTTATGGGGGGGAGAATTGTAAAGGAGATCTAACTTTACGTCAGTCATCAGCAGTATTCGTTCTCGTATCTGCGACTCTGGCAGATTGGCAGATCTACTTCCTTCGTAGTCGGAAGAGTTGGGTGTGAAGAGAATCCTCGCCGTAAACGATAGTCATCGTCGCCGTTGATCATCGTGATCGTCGTATCTCTCGTAATCGGTATCTCTCCCCTCATCACCACCTTTCATCTCGCGTATCGCGCTTATTGTGAACAGTGTGAAACGCGTAACGCGAGTTTCGTGAAGCGGATTTATTTGCGAGCGACGTGACCGAATGTTTCGCTGAGAATTATGTGGAATAGTGACGCAGAATTGGGATCGGTCGCGCGTCAAGTCAGCTGACATATTGCGCCCTGCTACACCGCAACAGCCTTCGGTAAGTGTCGCAATCCCGTATACCGTGTGCTGGCTCTATCTCTATCCACCTATCTCTATCTCTATCTTTCTCTCTACCCCGCGGGCTCTACCTGCCGATCGTCGCGGACTATTTTCGGTATAGCCGTGAGATGCACGGATCCACTTCTCCTCTCCCTCGGGCTACGGCACGGTGGGACATAACCGACGTAATTTCCCGATCGGAGCGCGAGCTCGATTTCACTCGCGCGTCCAGCGTCCGCGAATTACGTGCGCATTTCAACTGCGATCGGGCAGCTGCGTTCGCGTAGGAACGTCGACGTGTTAAAGTGACCGCGGACAGAGAGACGGACAAAGGAACGACGCAATTTACGTCTAAGTGCGTATTCAAGGATGGAAGCCATGTCCCATCGTCTTGCCACCGTGCGTCCGTCCCTCGGTGCTCTTTGCATGCGCGTGTGGCTGTGGCTAGGCCTCTCTTTCTTTCTCGCGCGTCCCCCTCCCCCTCTCCATCCCGCTCTTCTCCCTCCCTCTCCATCTCCTCGTTCTCTTTTTAAATCACTTTTTCTTTATCTCTTTCCTCCTCATCGCCGTCTCCACACGACGGCAGCGCTCCGATACGATTCGAATCATCGTATATTAGACGTCATAAATGCCTGCCTATTCTTTATTAAGCAGCATCTTTCGAAAGAACAAGATATTATCATATTTAAAATATTTATGTTGCACGTGCAAATATACGCAAGAGTCCAATATATTCTTGTATCTACTAATTTAAAGATTAATCACAGATATATATATATATATATTTCATCTTTTAAGATAATTTAAAATGACATATATCAAACATTATTAGCTGACCATTTTGTCATGTAATTTATCAATATTTAGCCACGCGTTTGATGAAAAATTCCTGTTTCGTTCTCTTTATCTATTACCTGATAACGGGTTTACCATGCGTACTGTACGCACTCTTACGCTATCCCCCTTCCTCTTTCTCCGAAACACCCGTCACCGACGTACTTCCCTTCAGATGTCCCTTCGGACATCCTTCCCCTCCACCCCCACCCACCCACCCCCTCGCCGCTACTTCCCCCGCCTCGTACCCCGTTGTTTACAATCTTTAATTCTGGTCCACGGCGAGAAATCGCGACTCGCGTCCGTTCCAGCTGCTCGCGAGACCGCTCGCTCCAGTCGAAGACCCGCGATCGGTGTCGAACGGAAACTCTCGCCGCCGTGTTTCCCAATCCAACGTAGCTCGCGCATTCGTATGTAACGCGTCTCCGCAGCTGCCTTATCAAGAGTAATTTCTCGTATTTATCGCGCGGCACTTCCTCTGCCGGGCTTTATCCGCCTTTACCTGATCTGACCTGACCGGACCGCCCCAGCCGTTCGGCAACCACGTCATTACACCCTTTGGAGCTTGAGGCTTTGTGAAATAAAATTTGCAGAAAGAATCATTCGAATCATATGAGCGACGCGATGTGGTAAATGTGCGAGCTATTAATCTTGAGGCGAAATCTCATTCGTAAGGTTTGAAATTTAATTCTTTCATCCGTTTGATATTACAATAAATGTATTTATGTAAAGGAACGCGAGCGATATTTTCTCACTACACAGCAAAATATATGGATAACACCTTGTATATTATTCTTTTATTTTTGCACAAGTATTTGCAAGTCGACAAGTTTCAAGAATGATTTTTTATTTAGAATAATTGATTAAAATTGATTTAGGTTTATGGAGTATTTTAGGACTACCATATGTCTGCGCGTGTAGCTAATAGATAGTGAAGGATTAACTTCAGAAAACTAATTATTTTAGCGACAAGACATGGATTATTGTTTATCTAAAATTAAAATTAAAAATAATGCAATGTTGGCACATTGAAAGCCCGGAGATAAAAATGGATATTGCGATCTATTATACCTTTGAATATATTTTTTTCCCGTTAGAAATATTTAATCTCTTAATTATCGAGATATTTAATGTTGAAAATTCAAACTAAAATCAAATTTGTTATAAGATGCCAGAATGTTGAAACATCCTCCATGAGTTGCCTTTTTCCCATACACCTGATTAGAATGCTCGTCGAACGAGTTTAATAAATGCTCCTGCTTTTCTTACTGCATGCTTGCCTTCAAACAAGTATTCGCATCTTCGTTTACATTGCCGTTAACATCAATCGTGGTATACTATTTCATCGTATTTTATAAGTTTTTTTTTTTATAGTCATTGTAACGGATCATCGCGAACGATAATGAATTCCACCTCTCCTCCGTACGCTTTCTATCTATATCTATAGATATAGATCAATATATAATATATATTCTATGTCATCTATGATCCAACTTAGCTTACCTACTATATATCTTATTTTATTATAAGAATTTCTTTATTTATCCGTATGTGACCGCTGAATATCAAAGTCTCGTTCACTTTGTTCCTTTTCACGCATAATTCGCATATTTCTATCTCGTGTACGATGCATTAAAAAATTTAGTATTTTTTTGTTTTAAATTTATAGTCTTTATTTTTAAGATTTTATCTTATTTTAAACACGATCATTTTTTCTATATAATATCTCTATTATTGATAATGTATTTTCTGTCGATGATAAATTATTAATCGATGAGTCGATTCTTTTTTTTTTTAACAAAGACTGAATAAAAAGTTATAATCTTTTTTTTGTCGTTCTTCTTCAAGTCTTTCATATCTTAATTGTTTCATAATCAAATATTTTCTAAAACACAATCTACTTGGAATCATAAAAATAAGCTTTCGCTATTTATTCATGCTCTTAAATCTAATAATTAATTAATCATTAATTATGGATTTTCACCGAAATTTTTTAATTCTTGAGAGTGAACAATGCTGTAATTAAGAAATGTCCCAGTCATGCTGCATCAATATTTAACAGGAAATTTTCCGCTTAACGTACAATCAGATTCTTCCTCAACGAATTTTGTTCGATTGAATCTTTTCGAACATTTAATAAATCACCAGAATAACAATCATTACGCTGCTTAGTTTCATTTCTAGTATTTATAGCTCGAGGTACGTGACGTCTGATATATTCTGTATACAACTACGAGTGACAATTATCGTTGCATCTCACATTGCAGTTAGCGCTTCTAAATTTACTACTCCTTACCTTGTCTCATTACGCTCTTTTAAAAGAGAGATTTATTTGGGATGATAATAAATGTATCTTTAACCGCATCTTTTTTTCTTTCTCTTTCTCTTCTCTCTCGTTTGCTCCCTTTCCTTTAAATTCTTAAGCTTCATCTGCAATAGGAATCGTGCAATAAAAACGTATAAATGAGATCATATATAAAATGCAACTCTGCTAGCTCGTTTAATCATAATTATAAAATATAGTCTTTCGACAAATTAATACTGCCTTTATAATGACATCCGTCTATTAAAAATTGTTTTAATATGTAATCTATACATCTACGCACTGTATGGGATTACATATATTATAAAAACGGGCAGGTGTTAACTCTGTTGATTAGCTATTAATGTTAGAAAATATATAGGCTATTATTTAACTCAAGCTAACTGGATGATCTTTCTCTCTTAGACCACAGTTATGATTATATACAGAGAAGTGACGTCGAATCGGCGCAAATTTGTGCACCGCGAGGCTCTCCAATTGAACGCCTTGATTGATATAAATATGCTATACAGGACGTTACAAAATTATTGTTACAATCGTGCGGAGCTGATAGTATCTATCAAAATACGTGAAATGATCAATAGTCTGTTTCGATATAACGTCACTTATCAACTTTAATCATAATTTAACTGATTCTTTATCATCTTTAAAATTAAAAAGAGAAAGAAGAAAAAGAGAAATTTAAAGTACAGTACGTAATTTATAAACGATATTAATAAAAAACGGTATATTAATAACATAATTGCAAAAATCAATTGTTTCTGAAATATGTATAATAGCGTGCACAATAAACGGTTTATCGATATATATTAGGAATACTTTCATGACCTATTTCTATTGTAAAATGTGCTGCACATGTTATGAAATGTGCAACAATATACCCAATACGAGCTAGTATTTGAAGCGTTCAGTAGATAGATGATTCAGATTTATGAAGACTCTCTTTTTGAGAAAAAAATGAGATAGAAATTTTATATAATAATTTCAGCAAACTTTCCTCTTTTTAGTTATTTTAGCCAGTTCATTGTGTAGTTTTTGACGTTTCAAACAGTTCGGTGTAATGGTCTTTAAAGCCTCACATATTTTTAGTTAACGAAGACAACTTGTGTCAAACAACTTACAATCCAAAAGAATCATAAATCGTTCCTTGAGGCTAACTAATAAACGTATATAACTACGATGTTCGTACGTTTCATTAATTGAGAAAAATGAGAAAGAGGGAGGGGGTTCTAGCCTCTGGGGACCATTTGTAGATTTTAAAATAAAGAACCTCACTAAACAAAATTCGCTCATCTTTTCATCTTCTAAGCATTGTGATTTTTTATTATCTTTTCTTTTGTATTGTTCTTTTTAGATCTTATTTCTTTATCTCTCTCTTTCTCTATCTCTCGACTCTTTTACTCTCACAATCAACAGCAGCGTTCACGCACGCACGCGCGTGCCGCGCGTGCGCACACGATCCGCTTCGTGTGCACACGCGGGGGACGAAGGGACTTTTGCCTCTCTGGGACAATGTACTCTCCTCCACGCGCGCGCGCGCGCGCGCGCGTGTACGTGAAAGTTGCGGCAAGGCCTTCACGAGATTCGACCACGTTCGACGCGTCCGAGACAGACCAGGTAGAGACGCACGGGGTAGGAATGGCCACATTAAAAAAAGAATTGCACCGCCGCTTTTATTAATTTAAGAGTCGACA
Organism: Cataglyphis hispanica; assembly: GCF_021464435.1. Lineage (NCBI taxonomy): Eukaryota > Metazoa > Arthropoda > Insecta > Hymenoptera > Formicidae > Cataglyphis > Cataglyphis hispanica. The sequence continues at coordinate 11,200,527 of NC_065957.1, read as the reverse complement.
ATTGAAAGTGACTTATCGACGAGACATATACTATTCAAAGGTATCGATATCAAACGGAATCAGAGATTAATTTGCAATTATATGTAATTTTATAAAATAGGATTTTTTCTAATTAACAACGTCAAGTTAAACGTTGAAATATAAATGAAGCGTGAATGATTAGAAAACGAAAGAAAGGTAATGATATTTTTTAATACCGACTTTTTATAGCCCCCAATATTCTTTAATTTTAATTTTTATTTTTATCATCGATACGTGTTTTATATTGACATTGACATATCTTTTTTTATCAGCACCTTCTGATGTCAAAATTAATATTATTTTAACATCCACGTATCAATAAAATTTTTAAAATAATTTTTTTAATATTTTTTTTTGCATTGATATTAGAAATATTGATGATTTGTGGTATGATATTGGGAACTCTGCTGAACGCAACAATAGTGCCCACGTCCTTGCTTATCACGCATGCGAACGCGGCGCTATGGCGCCGACCGCGTCCGGAGCCACGAAATGAATATGAATCATCATCTCCCGATCGGCGTGAGTGCGCGAAAAATGTGGGAGACGACAGCATCGGGGATGCGCGCGCACACGTGCACGCGATATTTTGTTCCGCCGCGCGTTTCCGCGTGCGCGTGATCTACGAGTGACTTTGCGCGGCCTCGAACAAATCGCGAATCTTTCGCGCGCGCGGATCCACGCGCGGAGTACGTCTCATATATATATATGTATCATTATATAAATCATATATAATGTCGAGTGTATTTCGAATCGTGTGGATTTTATTCTCGGCAATCGCTGTCCAGTTGTATTATCGGTGTGGGAGCTGTTTGTCTTTCTATTACATATTAAACGAGATATGATTGTTATTTTTTTGCCAATGAAAGTATGAGCTTCGAACGCGTTCTGCCGAGTCTGCTTTCGTTTCGATATCGAGATGTATATATATATATATAAGTGAAGTTAAGAAATAAAGATAAAACTATCCGCCTTTTGAACAGAGAAAGTCGATCTGAACAAAATATTGATGCTTTTTTTTTTGTATATCCGTGATCTCGTCGCGCTCGAATTGTACTGTGTTCGTTTGTTACACCTGTAACGTCGCCTTTGACTTTGAGATCGACGAATCCTGGATTTGTTGTTTCGCAAGAGAGATTAGTTGGGAAAACTCATTCTGTCGGAAAGTTAACGCTTTTCGAGGCAAATTAATCTCGCATCGGTTTGCATTTTCTGACTAGAGTTTTCTGATTTTTCGTATGAAACAACGCGAATTTCTGTGTCCAGTCTCGATATAAATATAACGATTTTCACTGATCTTTGTTGCGTAATTGCAAAGATTCGACGAACAGTCGTCCTTTCTCCTCTCTTCACTCTCTATTATCAAATAAGTGCATCAACCACATACAAGGAAGATGCAGAGTTAAAAACGATACCGTCGACAATATTAGCGTCTAAACACGGACTCAAGCAACACTTTTAGTTTCGTGGCCGTTACCTGCTCCTGCTCTAAATTTAGCCCTTGCACAGGGCAAGGAATACACTAGGTAGTTGTCGAAGAAAACCTACGGATTCTCAGAAATGCGCAAATCCTCTGTCCATAAACTCTTCAATCCAATTTTTCGTGTTTACTTTATACAATAATACAATTGATTCTACATACATCCCATTTTCAGAGAGTTTACATTGTCACGCATTAATCTCCTTATTCTCTTTGATAAGATATCTTTGACATTCTTTGTGCTCGATGTTATTTCTCGTTCGAGATAAAATTGCAAATTTCATTAATTTAACGTTACACTCATATAATATTATGATTGGAAAAAAATTGATACGATTTCTCAGTAAATTTAAATTTATTGTGCGCATAAAATGATATGTTTTATCGCGTAATATAAATAAAATTCAAACGTATTACGATCAAAGTATAATTTTGGAATATAACATATCACAAAAGTAGGTTAAATCTTGCCGAATTTCTATTGTTCCTCGTGGTCATCCGACAAGGGATCCTCAAGATTGTGACTTACGATCGGGCTCTTCCGAAATCTGAGATATTCCCGTACGATAAAGGCGGTAGCGGCGGCGCTGGTGTGAATCCGACCACACGACTTTGCGAAGGTCGAACAACCGTCCAATGCGTTAGCAGCCATTGTGGGAAAGGTCGTTTACTCCGCCGAGTAAACAAAAGCTTATATGAATCTGACGTATTTCACGGCGCGAGTCTTCCGCGCCTTTATTCGCTGCTGCGTCCTTTTTTCGTTTCACGTATACATTGACACGGAACGAACATATCCTCTGTTCAACTACAATTATCGATCTTAATTCGATTAATTGAATTTAAAAAATGCGAGTGAGATTTTTGCATCTATGCATATCTAAATTTATAGAGATGCAAAGATACATCTGACTCTAAATCAAAATCATCCAGTTCGGTCAAATTCTTTAACAAATTTGATATATTGATTTTTTTTCTCACAAAAAAAAAAAAATTAGATTGGATAAGTCTTTCTACACAGCCTTCTAATTTTCATCGTTATTACCACCTACTTTGTGTATCCACATCCAAACGAAAGATCTCACTTTATCTTTTACCTTACGTATTTCAATCGATACGCGCTCTCGCCATTCCTTGACGTCATACACATACACACATATATATTCTCTTTTTATTTAAAATTATTAAAATCGACGTTAAGGTTGTACACGCGTTGCATCTTTAGCACTTTAATGAGCATTCCGACAGAGTGAAAGTTTGAAAAAGAGAACACTCGAATTTCGAAAGATAAAATGTTAGAGGAAAAATAAGAACAGCTCTCTAGAATATGAATGAAGAAGCGACCGAGTCATCGCGTCATATGAACTTTACCATGACTCTCATTGTTACTAGACGCATGTATTCTTCCTCTCATTTCCGTCTTCCACACAAAGTGAATATTTTTCTAAACTGCTGTTTATATTTCATTGCAAAGCTGTCACGATTCGGGTAATATGCAGCAGAAATATTTTTATTACTATTTTTATATTTTGTATTCAAATAATGCAGATAATTTTGTTTTTCGATTTTTCAAAAAATACTTCTTGATAAATTTTAATTAAAAATATTATTTATTCAACGTGCGTCACAAAGGCAACATGGAATTATCGTCAATTGTATGTATTTGCGAATTGGTTTAGGAACAAAAACCGAACAGATAACCGATGTGGGAAATGTGTATGCGTCACGTTGTTATCCGCACATGAGTCAAATATGTGTGGGCACTCGTAAAAGCAGCTCGGGGTTTGACAATTCATCTTACAGTGAAGTCAAGCGAATGTGGGCAATTATGTGCTGACTATACCGTGCTGACTTTCCTTGAAGCTACTTGCGTTTGCCTCGGCCTTGCTACGGCATTGCCTCTTTCCTCATTACGACTAAGGAGTTTACCAGCTTGGTACTTATAACTGATGACGACGTAGCTGTGACGTGGCTTGTAAGAATAATGTTAAAGCTATTGTCTCGCTCAAGTATTATTTGCAGGAGATACGAAGAAACTCGATCCTTTATCGAAAGCAAAAAAATACAGAGATATTTTTTTACATATGATTTTTGTGTGTGTAATATATGTATATCTAATAAAAAGGAAAAATAGAATAAATAAAATAAAAAGAGAACATTGCATCAGCTTTACAAATTCTTAATTAAAAATCATTCTGCTTATTATACCGTATTCTACATATTTGATGAAATCGGTGTGTGGTATCGCAGCTGTCAAAATTTCACGTGCTGCGTCTGTGCTGTCGGTCGAGCAGCACAAGTGGGATAAAAGTCCGATTAAGCTGAATCGTGAGTCGAAAGTGGGGAAGGAATTACTTTTTCACAAATTGTGCAAACCGTCGGTGTTTACGAGTTTATATTCTTATGCTGCGCAATAAATGCATAATCTATAAAATAAAATTAATAAGTATATATTCTCCTGTATATATAAAAGGTTTATAATCTTTCACACAACAGTGTTTTAATATTTTTCACTATGACGCTTGTTAATTCTTTAAACAACAATTTATCATCTTTTTTTTTTTAAATATCGTACATTATTCATTTATGGAGAAAACGAGAGAGTGGAGCGCGTTTTGTCAAAGCTGACAATCCTCGCGAGCGGCCGACTCATTCGAGAGGATCGCGTGTCCGACGCGGTTTCATTCCACGCTGTTTGTCTCTCATGGCGTAGGATATATCGTTTCCGTGGCAGCGGCGCAAATTACACGAGCGTGTCACGACGAATATAAGATGCAATTAAATATCAAGTAATCGACGTTTAAAGTCAGCGCGTCATCGTGCCACCTGTCCCTTCCTTCGTCGCGTGTGACGTAAGAGTACGTATTGGAACCCTACCTTACATTGGGTTTAATCGGGCGGACTTCGTGATAGTAGAAAACGTAGGGGCATCGCGAGCGCGTGTATGCCCCTGTCTCCCCCTTCTTATTCCCCTTCTCCTCTGTTATCCTCGCATTATCATCTCACTTCAGTACTGCCGCTGACCATTGCGACGTTTATGCAAGCAGCTGTTCCGACGTTCGATCCACAGTCCCTTCTAAACGAATAATTCTAACAACAAAAGACTGTTTTGCATACATGCATGCTATGGAAACTTTTTATTGTAACAATAACGATTATAAAAAAATAGTTATGTGTGCGGATAATAAATAATTTTGCTTATGCAGTTATAAAGAGTATGCAGATGTGCTTTTTGTCGGAAAAAATATGTTTTTAAATTTGAAACTTGCCAAAATTGGATTTTTATATACGACGAAACATGTTTATTATATTATTAATATTATTTATTGGATATTTTTCTATAATTGTATATCTCCAAAACATGTTACCATAAATAACATAACATATTATCATAAATATACCTATAATATAATTATCTATAATGATAATTGTTGAATATATATATATATATATATAATGATTAACACCTATCGACAGTTTTTAGTTGTTTTATTTATGGGAAAGTATACGTGTGGTAATATATAAATCTTCTAGGCTTTTTGAACATTCTGATTAAATGAACATGTTCGATTGCGCAAGCATGAAAGTTAAATTTTACGTAAATGATATTTATCAGAATCCAACAAATTCTTTTTTTTTTTTAATATCTAATATAATTAATGCTGATGTTTACTCGAGCACTTGGGCACAAGCAACTGTTTATAAACATTTCTTATTTTTCTAATTGTCTGAGATAATTTTGCATTAATTGCACTCAAGATTCTCATTCTGCGTTGTAGATAAATGTTCTTCCATAACACATGTGTATATTCATCATGACAAGCAGTTTTCATTCTAAAAAACATTTATATTTTTTAAAAGACTTATCTTAGAGTTTTTTGTGTAATAATTTTCAGGTTTGAATAGTGAAACAAAATTATTTCCTTTATGAATATTTTTATATGTTTATCGTTGCATGAATATTATTTGCTATTAATTAATTACTTATTGTTATTTTCTAATAACATTATATATATGTATGATATATTTAAATATAATTTATAGTTATAATTCACTCAGTTGTACCTTATATCGATACAAATTTATTAAAAATTTGCTATGAAATATATCCTTTCGGTGAGATCCTATATGCGCGCGTTCTAATAATTTTTTTTCCGATCGAGACGGTTGACCCAATTCTTAACCTCCTGTGACCCTTTATAACCGATAGAGAAAGAGGAGACCATTCGATTCAAATAAAAATATTCTGTATCCGAGAACTGTTTTAGTCGAGCTGTAATCAAATCAAATCTTGAAAAGTGAATCGATGCTTTTGTTAATCTCTTTTCCTAGTTTTCCCTTTTTAAGTTCTGTTTACAAATATAATTGATCGTTGCATACATAATAAAAAAATAAAACCTAATTTCGACAAAAATATAATTTAAAATGCGATTATTGCACATAAAATAAAATTTAGAAGAAAATAGATTTTAATTTTGAAATTATAAAAAATATTTATTTGTTGCGAATTTTTAATATCTAATATTAAGCAGAAACTGGACGAAATATCTCGATAAAATACTAAATTGCGATTCACAGACAGCAATCTCCAATTTATGGTTTTAAAATTATTGATGAGTAAGGGGAATTTCTCGAGTTTAGATAAGTTTAGATTTCTAATTGGTCACAAAATCTATCGTTAAAATTAAGGTCATGGTCTCTAGAAAATGTTATATAAATACATACATGTATAGAAAAGATAACGAAAATCATAGAGATCGCAGCTATTATATGTGTTCGTAATATAGTGTAAGTCACATGAATCTTGTGAAATTAATTCGCAAGAAAAGCGTCATGCTTCCGCTCCTTGATTGATCCATAAACTCGGTATCTTAACTTTCCATTGAGCGTGCTTAAAATAATTATTAAAATTTCAATATACTTTCAATCTCTTTATCTAACGAATTTGGTTATAATAAATTTGTCATATTTTTAGATATACTCTCATTCCTTCTTCTTAATTAGAATAACGCTGATAATAAAACAGATCGATGACTCAACTAGCGATTTAAATATCTTGTTAATCCTATCTAAAGACAGTCTGAAAATATTAACTATATTATCTATTCGTTTATATATTATAAACTAAATTATTCGACATTTTTCAATCTCATTATATAAACCGTATTTTACTAATTTGAAATCAACTTGGATCTTGATTTATAAAAACTTTATATTAATAAAATATTTTGCCATAATATATATAAAACATATTACGTACTGTCATCTTGTCTGCCTAAAGTTATAAAATAATATTTAAATTTTTCTCTATGCTTTTTTCCGAAATATCTCGTATACATATAACTATGATGACACTATATAATATGTTTGTGAAAAGATACATCTTTACCGACTGAATTTACTTAATCGGGAAATTAATCGGGAGCGATCGAAAGGTGTTTCGCAGTCGAAATCGTGAGAAAGGATGCGATCAAATTTTCAGGTAGAAATCCCCACCGAAGGAATCCGAGAGATAATCGAGATGGAGAGAAAGCGCGTTCGAGAGGGACACCCCTTATACCCGAGAGTTTAAGTTCCGTATCCACGATCGCGTCGCGATGCGCCGGCGCCGGCGCCGCTGCCACCGTCGCATTCGTTCATACTAATCCACTATTCGTACATTCGTAGTTGTGCGCGCGGTGCCGCCGCAGTCGTCGCAGCCGCTTACGCGTCCGCCCAAAAGCCAGCGCGCCTCTGATCCACACGTTCGCCATCATGAAAACATTCGCCCGTCGTTATCGTTGTTTCTCCTCCGTCCTTGCGGGCATCGTGGATTGAAGCAATATCGAGCGTTTGCGAGCCGGGAAGAGTCGTGCGAGTGCACGCAGCACGTAGCTTCGAAACTCTCTTTATCCCCGCGGCCCGTACGCGACCGCTTGGTGGGAAACGCGAAGTGAAGGCTGCTCCATTCCGTCGTGATTTCGTGTGCCGCGCAAAGTGCGCGGCGATAGAGATTATAAAACGAGAGCGAGCCACCGCGACGCGGGAGAAAGAGACGGCCGATTCTCTCTTTCTCTTCACGGTCCTATTGTGCGGGGTGTATTCGCGAGTCCGCGATAAGGATACGGCTGCCGTTACTTAAATGCCTCGCACAAATTCCTACTCCATGTTGTGCATCGGTTGCGACACGGCTGCGTGTTGGAAAGTGAGTAGTAATATCACGCTGCGCGATCACGCCTCTCGTCGGACTATCGCGCGGCGGAAAAAAAATCAGATCGCCAAGATGACGTAGTAAAAATTCCTAGGAATTATTTCCTCTCCTCTCGCCTCCCTCTCGCTCGCTCTCTTGCTCTCTCTCATTCACTCTCTTTCTCTCTCTTTCTTTCTCTTTACCGAATTCTTTTTTTCTCTCGTTCTTTCTCTCTCTCTCTCTCTCTCTCTCTCGTTGAGTTCGGAAGCACCGTTTTCCCTTTTCTCCTATTGTAGTGTCATTTAGTTCAAATTTCGGTTATTATCGAGTGTGTCTTGGCATATTCACTTACAAGAGGACATGTCCCATTGAGTAGATATTTGTGGTCTGACCTTGCTTGACGCAGGAAGTATGATAAATTTATGATACCTTCATTTTTCGTGCTACTTTACAGCGTATTAGCTGAATTTTCGAAAAATCGCCTGCTATTCTTATTGGAAATGCTCTCTAGGTTACATTATCATTTAAAAAGATTATGTATTATCTGAGTTTTTTTTTTTATATATTTTCTTATTCGTAATTTTTATGATTTTTACATACAGCTTAAAAATAAGATAACTACATACTCATTCATATTTCTTTGCCATTAATCAGATAATGCATATTATTGTATGAATAAATTAATGTAGCACTATAAACTTTAATTATATAATTTGCATTACAATTATGTTGTAATTATTATTTCACATTGAATTGTCTCTGTCCTTTATCTTTAATACATTTTCATACTCATTTTTACAATTCTAAAGACACATAAAATGTGTATGTAACATAATGCAATATGATATTTACATGAGTTTCATATAAATTTTAATAATAAGCTTAAATTATATATTTAAACTTTGTGGTTGTATAAAATACTTTTTATGACAATTAATATTTTATCTTTCACCATTAATTATACATAACTTGTAATAGGTGAGTACATGGTGACACGCAGTTGTGGAGGAGCAATCGGGAAGAGAGCTGCAGCGAAGGACATCTAGTTATCCTGCACCAAGCTGACTGTGACTTTCCACTGTTTCTCAAAGCAGCACAATTGCACTAGAATATAAACAGGAATCTTCTTGATTGAACAAAGAGTGATACTGAAAGACAAGAATTATGGAACGAGAGTCTAATCCTATGCAAGCCCTATGTCGCAGTGGCTGTGGATTTTATGGCTCACCGGCTACCGATGGCCTTTGTTCTCTTTGCTATAAAGAAAATTTGAAAAAGAAGCAACAACCTCCAGTGTCAGCTGCCACTGTACCAACCTCACAGACTGTCTCCAGCAACGCTGGTACGTTGCAAGGCAGTTTTGGTAGTCCTGCAGCTACAGGAACGACGGCCCAACCTACCATTCCTACCATACCTCAGTCAACGTCAGATCTATCCAGTCCCAAAGAAGTAAGTATTCCCATGTCTCTTTTTGTAGTTATTCCACACAAGCATAACATCTTTGTTCTTTCAATTAATTTGCAGAAGGTAGCGCTTATAAGCTGTCCTGAATCCACAAGGTCGTATACATTAAATTGTTTCTAGTCTATAAAACACAAATTTTGAGAACAGCAGAAAAGGAATATTAAATTGTTAGAATAAATTTGACAAAATATTGATGTGTGTTATATAATACAAATGTGCTTTAAATCTTTTGCATTGTTATGATAAAGATGTTTTTGCTTTGGAACATACATGGACTGTAATAAGAAATTACAATTACTTATGAACTCTCTATTTTTATTAAAACAGATCATCTGCATTTCAGCAAGAAAATTACGTAATATATCTAATTATATTGAAACATTTATTTCTGAAATCATGATAAGAATTCATTAAACAATCTGATCTATTTTAAATATATTATTCATTATTAATAATTATAAATATTATGATATATAGATAAATATATATTTATAAAGAAACTTATATTTAATTAACAAATAGTTAATTTATAACCATTTACATTTTTATAACATTTTAATACATTATATAATTTAATTTCTTTATTAAATTTAAAAATAGAATAAACAAGTAACAAGAAATTTAAGAAATATAGTTATAGTAATAAATAATTATTTTTATTGTGCTTATCATATAATATTTTTGTCAATCAGGTAAACAGGGAAGATCAGGAAAGCGAAGTAGGTATAAGCAATGCAGTAGCTGAGGGGTCATCGGCGAGTAGTGGCGATGTAGACGACTCTTTTGACAGCAAAGAGACTGATAAAGAATCTAAGAAGAAGAAAAATCGTTGTGCTGTATGTCGCAAAAAAGTTGGTTTGACCGGTAAGTACAAAAAATAATCAGTAATGTATTATGAAAGCTTCGAGTTTCTTTGACAATGATAAATTTTCAGGATTTGAGTGCCGTTGTGGAGGACTATTCTGTGCCGTGCATCGGTACAGTGACAAGCACGATTGCAAATTCGATTACAAAGAAATGGGCGCTCAAGAAATTCGGCGCAACAATCCAGTTGTTGTTGGTGAAAAAGTGCAAAAAATTTGAACTATTTAGTGTGTAGTCGTTGGGAAAATGGTTATTATAACTATATAAACAAACAGATTAAAAAAAAAAAAAACACGAAGAAAACGAGATAAATTATCTGGCAGCTGATTCGCACGTTGAGGGATGAAACGAGCGAATGCAAGATCGAGAGAAAGTGAGTGTATGAATGTGAGTGAGCGCGCAAGAACAACAGCAAAATTGTTTTGTAGTTGAACTATCAAGAAAACGCAGAAAGAAAAATGAAAAAAGAAACGAATATATCAGACAGAACAAATAAACGAAAGCTCGTAAATTAGAATGTGTGTGTGTATGAGAGTGAATGGTTTGTAAATGGATGTCAGTGCCATGTAAGTCAGATTTGTCATCTAGCGAGAGAATTTTAATTGAGAATATATCTGGTTACTAACTGCTGCCAGCTTACTACTATTATTATTACCTATTATTATCTTCATGATTATTATGGTTTATAATTATTCTATATATTATGTTTATTAATTTACTTAAATGAAAAATTTGCAAATATATGAAGCTCGTTTTACATAAAGGCAGAACTCTTGGTGCGGTCAGTCAGTCCAGGCGTCTCCTTAGAAGTGTTTTGGTTTGTTCTAGAAAAATTTTATACATTATACTGTTTCGTTTATATATCAAAAAAATAAATAAATAGGGAATGTTGCTTAGGTAATGGCTGACGTTGATGGGTGATCACAATTTTAGGTTAATAATTATAGTCTAATAATTATTAAGTATATTAGTCTATTGATTCATAAATAATGCAATGAAGTATAAGTAGTACTGTGTGTTTATGTCCAACTTCACGTGAATATAACCAGCAATTATTACTCATTAAATATGTTTCAACCTATATTGCAAATAATTATTTACACTGCGGCCGCAAATCTGGGATTTGTAGATTAAACCCCTCTTTAACGTAATTTTCGATTTTTCTTAGAATATAAATGAATTGTTAGTAGTTGAAATTGTCGATTAGTTTACTCGTTTTCTTCTTTATTTTTGCTTGTTTTGCGAGTTTTGTAGAATAGCTGCGCGAGGTATTCCGGTGCTGCATAGCAGCGCATAATGTAAGAATAAATGATTAATAAAATGTCTAATGAGAGGCCGGGCATTATATGAACGACAAAGAAGAAAACTATTAAACGTTTATAAAGTGTGAACGTATATGAATTAAAATCATGCGCGAAGGATATTACATCGATAAAATTTTATAATTCACATACATATTCTCTATTTTTTTTCTCCGCGCTTAAAATTCGTGCCGAACTTTATTTCTTTTTCTCGTCCATAAATAACTATATATATATTTGTAAAGCTATAGCATGCATGTGAAAAAAGGTGTTATAGCTGTCCGGTTTTGTTGTATTCTTGTAAAAAGCAAGATGAGTAAGAAGATGATAAAGCAGCGCAAATTTATGCTCCATGTGTAAGTCAATTCTTTAAGAGCTTTATAAGAGTTTTGAATTTTTTTGAAGAAAAAGAGAAAAATATAAATATATATATATATATTGCAGTTTTCCGATTCCGCGTAAAACAAAATAATATATATTTTTTTCTTTCTCTTATCCTGGGACAAAGCGCTTATATAAAATCGTGCTGCCTTTCTTTTATTTCTTATTTTGTAATTAGGACCTGTTTTGTATAAAGTAGCATATTCTTGTTATTCGCCTAAGATTTATTTTCGCGTCGCTTCGAAAAGTATGTGTATAACAAAGATCTTTTTTATTTTCGATAAATATAAAGCGTTCTGTTAAATGTAATCGTAAGGTCTATCAAGTGCTAATTTTCTTTCTTTAGAATAGAACGAACAACAAATATGCAGTTTTCCCGTTACCAAATATTTCACGTATCGCCGCCAAAAATCCTTTAAAACGATCTTATTTCTTCGAATAAGCTACATCGTAACTAAACTTTCAAAAAATTTACAATTTAACGATATCTAGAAATTAAGACTGTCAGATGTGGATTTTTCAGTATACTCACAATAATTTGATATAACGATTCTTGGCGATTTTTACGGAACGACTCTATGACTTCACATAGACAATATGTACATCTTATCATGTATTAAGATCGTCGATGGATCTATTTTCTATTTTTTTTTTTTGTTTTTGGCGCACTTTTAGGAACGCTGATGAGAGAAATCAGAATCGTGTATAGAAGAAAATGCGCGGAACACATGACACGCAATACACTGACATATACACACCGATTATCAGTAATATCGGAATGGTTGCCTTCAGGCCTTCATCCTATTTTAGGCATAGCATATTTTTCTAACATGTATCGCAATATCGGAATAATCTTGCCTAGCGAGAGCGATCGAATGATAGAAAGAAAGAGAAAAAGGGAGAGTGATTGAAAGAATGTGTATACATGATGGATAGAGATGCTTGCGAGAGTGAGGCAGAAGAATGGATGCACAGGAATATAAATGATTTATAGGAGATGAGAGAGAAAAAAAAAGAAAGAAAAAGAATAAGAGAAGAATAAGAAGATTATCAGCGACGGTCGTACTTGGCTGACTATATAAGGACGTAACACGATGCTTGTAATTATTACGATTGATATTAGTACGTTTAAGCTATTAAAAAAAGTAACATCAACTTTTTAATATATTATATGATTACAATTACCATCCTTTGAAATGCTTTAGACATTTAGGTTTCACGTACGTAAAACGAAGTTAGTGTACTCCCATACGTTCCTCCCTTTTTTCCTTTCCTCTCATCTTCCCTTCATTCACCCTCTTCTTCCTCCTCTCGTCTTCTTCTTCTTCCCAGCCCTTACGGACCTTTTAACAGTTCTAAAACGTTTATAATTATAGTGGACTATATTTATGTATATTTAAAAACAAAATATATATAAATGCATCACCCTTAACGAAGGCCGGCAATCGTTTTTTGTGTGTTCTCGACTACTTTATATAGAACTTTAACCGGCACCTCTCTCCGAGTTATATTGTAGCTACTGTACAAAAAATATCTCCCAAACGTTTAAACACGAGGTGCGATCTTATTTTCTCTGTAATGAAAAATTTTTGCTGCAATAAACGGTTTATCTTTTAACACGGTGGCTACCTAATGATATTGCGAATTTTGATTGAAATTTATACTTTTAATATGCCTTCAAGCATTCACATAGTAAATGTGAATTATTATATGTTAGATAAATATATTTTATATAATATACTCTTCCTACTAGAAATTGAAATATTTTATATAGGAAATTTAGTTGAAGATTCACATCCTTAATTAAAAACATGTTTTACATTCTCTGTACATGTCCTTTGAACGTGTGTGTTGTTAGAGGCATAACAAACATTTAAATCTTACTATTTTATTTTGCAGAGTTTGCATTGTGATTGATATTTCTATTATGCAAATCTGTATATTCTATCTATATATGTAAATATGTCTACATATTTCATGATCTTAAAACTCTATTCGGACGTATTTGTATAGCCGCATAATACATATGTATAGAAAAATATGCAAAAACTGATGACATGTCTAATATACAGAACGCAAAAATATAATATTCATTAGACACGTGTGATTGATCATTTTTATGCATACATTCATTACGCGGTCGTACAAATAGTCTAAATAAATCTTTCAAACGTTTTTGTAATAAACAGATGTTTATACAAATAATCTCTCCTCCGCGATCATGAAAGATAACAATTTACATTTATTTAGAGCGGTTTTCAGAATCAGAGATCTAGTAACGTCGAATAAAAAAAAATTCAATCAAATTTAAAGATTGGAGAAGATAATCGATCTTTCAACGAGAATCGATTCTTCTCGATGTATTGATCGAACAATGTTCATTCCCCCTCCACCCTGTCAGTGTGCGAAAACATTCGGTTCCCTCCATAACCATAACCATAACCATAATATTGATTTTAGATTTCAGCAAGTATTTATAAGGTAAGAGAATCATTAAAGCGCGTCCTGGACATAAAGGACGGAAATCTAATAAAGATATTCTTTTTTTTTTTGCAAAGAGAAATATTTTTGATTGGTCATACCATGTCGATCGGAGTTCCTATCAAAGTGCTTCACGAAGCGGAAGGCCACATTATAACCTGCGAGACAAACACCGGTGAGGTTTATCGCGGTAAACTGATAGAGGCGGAGGATAATATGAATTGTCAGATGCAGAATATCACAGTGACATATCGGGACGGCCAAGTAGGACAGCTGGAAAATGTATATATTCGCGGCTCGAAAATCAGATTTCTCATATTACCGGATATGCTGAAAAATGCGCCCATGTTTAAACGGCCGGGTGGCAAGGGTTCGGGCACCGCCGGTAGAGGAAAGTCCGCTATATTGCGTGCTCAAGGTTTGTTGTAGTTTGTGTTCCTAAACATTAATAGAGTTCAGTGAAAAAAGTGGTATTAAAAGGACACAGATATTTGTTAAAGTGAGAGAGTTTACTAACATTCAGTTCTTTCTTTTTCGAATAGATTCTGAAAAAAAGCAAAAGTCATTACGAATATATATATTTTTAATAGATATGTTTTAAAAACGATGTATACAATACGTTACTAAATTTTGTCTCTAAAAAAGTCAACTGGTATTAGCACTTTATGCGTCATAAAGATTTAAAAATATATATGAGATGATATAAAATGAATCACAATGTTTGATTGTATATTGAAAATTCTTTTTTCAAACATTTACATGTGTATGTTTATATTTTACGACTCTAATAAATAAAATTGTTCTAGCTCGTGGTAGAGGAAGGGGACAGAATCAAAGAGGCAAAGGTACTGGTTCGGCACCATGGCTTAATCAACAAAATCAACCAGGAGGATCTCAAACTGGCAGAGGCAGAGGATAATAAAATTACCATGGGATAATGATTCCCATATTTTTGTATCATTTCTAGATAATACCTCTGAATACAAATTCAAAATTACATGCATATACATTTTTGATATATATGTGATAACTCTAATAAATTGGTTATCATATTGCAAGTTTTATTTATTAGAAAATAATTTTATATACGATATGGCATTCTAAATTATGATAAATAATATTATGTCTGTTTAAGTATAATTAATGCTCAGAGAAAGTTAAAATTTTAGATCGTCGAATTTATAATATAAAAAATTAATTGTATTTTGAAAGATCATGTAAAATGAGTTATTCTCTTATAGGAAATAGATTGCATTTTGCATACAATATCTCCAATAAAAGAATATAGCGGGGAGCACACACTATTGCATAAGCGCATAATAAACATAAGGAAATTGATTGGTTCATTTTCTTATGCATACATTTGTGGACCAATCAATTTCTTTATGTTTATGCTTATGCAAAAGTGTGTGCTCCCCGCTTATATCTTGAGACAAAAATGGAAATAGCAAGCCTAAAATCTCTAGAAAAGAAACTTTGTTATTGGCTATCCGAATGTTGCCTGAATCTCCCTCTATCTTTCACTAGCGACTATCTTTCACGACGCGCGTCTTGAAATGTTTTTTTTTTCTACACATGTTCTCCAATATAACCTATTTTTCGTATAATCTGTTGTAAATAGTTTGCAAAAATGTTTGAAAAATTTCAACCGCGATTATTAGACGTAAATAGAAGACCCGGGCAACCGAAGAGACGAAAAAAGATCACGCTTGTTTTTGATGAGGAAAAACGACGGTAATTATCTTTATTAAATTCGTATAATCATCACACAAGTAAATTATATATTCATGCAAATATAGAGAGTTTTTAGGAGGGTTTCGTAAAAGAAAATTAGAACGGAAAAAGAAAGCTCAGGAACAGTTGCAAAAACAATTGAAAGAAGAACAAAAGAAAATTAAACAAGCGGTAAGTATAAAATGCTGCACTTTGTTCTCTAAAAAATTATAGAAAATACAAATATCTATGTATCTTCATAGGCACGAGAACGTTACAAAAAATTATTATCGCATCGGAATGTCCCAGAATTAGAAGAATTATTATCTAAGAAAGAATATGATCTGGAAGGACATACAGTCAGTATTTTGGAGTTAAACGTAGCGGAGCTTGCAGAAGGAAGTAGGTGGATAGGTGAAAACAAGATTGCAGAGAAAAAAGAAGAGGAACAAGATGACGAAAGTGAACATTCTAATAATGATGACGATGAAATTGAGGGAATGTCACTGCAAGAGAAACAGAAGAATCCAGTACAGCAAAAACCTAAATCTGATAGTCAGCAGATTAAATCTTCAAAAGAACTAAAACGGGAAATAAAGAAAGCAACACTGAAGCAAATTAAAAAGAGTAAGGCATTTCAACAAAAGCAGAGATTGGAACAACAGAAAAATAAAAAACAGAATAGACAAAAATTATATAATGCTCAAAAGGTAGTACACAAACATGGTAAACGGATTAAACAGAAATCAAAACATTAGAATATTTGAAAAATTTGTTGAACATATAATTTTAAATAAATTTGTTTCATAATAAACAATTTTTTTTTATATATAAATATTTGAATTTATTACTTTTTCTTCTGTTCACTATTTTTTGAGACATATGGACAAATATTATTGTTAAGGCATTCAGAACATTTGGGAAATCGAGGTAGACAAATTTCTTGACCAAATCCTACAAGAAGATAATTTATCTTGCTCCACAAAGATTTAGGAAGCCAATCTTCTAGTTCATTTCTTGTTTCTTCTGGTGTTTTTGTTGGCTTTTTCACCCATTTTAATCTGTTGCAAATCCTGTGAACATGTGTATCCACACCAATACCAGACACTTCTCCCCATGCAATCTGCATGCATATATGACCCATTTTAGGTCCTACTCCTGGTAGCTCGCACAATTCCTTTATTGTTTTTGGAATATCACCTCCATATTTATTTAGAAGAATAACTGATGTCTTTTTTATGTACTCCACCTTTCTCTGTAAAAAGAAATAACATATACATTTTTAATGCAAAAAAAAAATTTAAGGAAATTTGAATACTAAAATTAATATACAATAAATAGATATAGCATCAATACCTTCCAAAATCCAACTGGATATATAAGTTTGCCTAGAACATCATTAGGGGTAGCTGCTATTATATCTGGTCTACAACCATAAGTATTAAGACGTTGCATAGCAGCGTGTGTGACCTGATCTTTTGTTTGACTACTTAACATCAGAGCTATTAATGATTGATATCTGGCTATTGGTGGACTGGCATCAGGCTCTGCACATTTGTGACAACCCATGTCATCAACCGGGGCTGTCTTATGCTTCCTCATTTCTTTGACATTTTCCAAAATAATCTCCCAATTCGGTGGCATCCATCGTTTCTCATCTTTGATGTTTTTCGAATCAGCTGATTGTTCTACATTCTCGTCCTTCATTTCGGATTTTTCGTTTTTGACAGTTTTTAGCGTCGATAATTCTTTGTCATTTCGACTCTGTATCTCAACGGCTGATGTTGCATCGATACTTTTAATATTCGCTTTATCCTCTGTCGCATCGTACTCGATCTTGATCGGCGAGCGTTTTTTCGAACCGGTCTTTACAATTGTTTTCTCAACGGCAAAATAAGGCGATGTTTTCTCCGAGAAGGTCGTGAGGGTTTTTCTCGAACGTAAGGTTCTTGAAGTCGAGATAACATCCAGTTTCAATCTTTTGCTCATTTTATCGGACGAGATATATCAATACTGTCGTTAACTCGAATCAACTTTTTTGTGCGGTAAGAGAAACGCACGTGGAGATGAAGATTAATTTTTGCGGTACTCACATACGCACAGTACGCGTCAAAGGTTGCATGCGCACGCGCTGGCTGTATATGGTCCATCCCCTGCATAACCTGACCTAAAACTTGTCAAAAGCTTTGTAAATGTAAGTAACTTATTCGAGTCAAAAGCATTCTCAAAAAAGTAAAAAAAAAAAAGAAAAAAGTATCGCATGTATATATAATATATGCAACAAACTCTGTTCATTCTATCTATATCGAACGTGCTCAAAACGTCAAATATCGTCGAAAGATATAATTCACGGGCAGAGCGCGTCTCTGTATTTATTATTTTTAACGCGTATTGTGCGAATATTATAAGGAAAAATTAATTTTTCTCATCGCGTCTCTTGCAGAAAGAAAAAGTGTTGAATTCCAATTTTTTCAGAATTCTTGACACAATATGTGGCGATTTATATAGCAAGTGATGAGATGCTATCGCGACGTGTTATTGTTTTATTACACATGTGATTAAAGTGCACGAAATTTCTTTGATCATGAGCGCGCAGAATCAATTACCAAATCTCGACAAGATCTTTCGAGATGAAGACGAGCCTGACTTTGTATCTTCAGGAGGGTACGTATATTGTGTATGTTCACATATAACACATACATACACATATTATAAATTATTGGATATATTTCCAATTTTTAACGATTTAATTAATTAAATAATAACGTTTGATTTCTATAATCGCATTTTTTTATTCGTTTTCTACTCTTCTAAAATCTGAACATACATTTACTTTAAGTAGAAAAAAAATGTTCACCTAAAACAAATAAAATTATTGTTATTGTTCTATTTAATTTTAATTTTCAGATTTGCAACTATTAATTAATTGTTTATGACTTATGTTATTATCTTTAATAAAATGATGCTAAATTGTTTTTATCTTAATTTTATTTATTTTTTGTACAATAAGACTAGATCTCTTTATTGTATTTTCAGATCTAATCTGGCTGCCATTTTTGGAATACAATCAAAACTTGCAGATCCTCAGTCTATTAAACAAACAGCTCCTAAAAAGAATAGAATACTCGAGAATACTCGATATAATATACAACAAACTATACCATCTTCCAAGACAGAAATTCTAATAGCTAAAGCTATACATGCTTTTAAATTGTAATTACATCAAATTGCTAAGAATGTTACTTATTCTTTTAATTGATATGATTATAATATTATCTTTTTCTCTATGATACCTTTTTAGGTATCATAGAAAGATAATATTATAATCAGATTTTATTTAAATTAATAACAATATAATTAAATTTCAGACAAAATGGTCAATATGCTTCTGTTGGGAAGCTTGGTTTAGCATTGACAGGCAATGTAACAACGAAGCTATATCAGATAATTTTATATAGGACTAAACAAGAATATGTGTCTATTGCCACAGTGACGCGCGACTTTTTGTATACTGTACAAGCAAATAATTATGCCACTTATTATGATAATAACAATGAGAATTGGTCTATTTTATTCGAGAATAATGAGAGCTATCTAGAATTTGGAACAGAAATAGGATTAGCGCGCTATTTTGCAGTACAAGAGAGAGGAGACAATGTGATTTACCAAGATTTAGCACCAGCAAGCAATAAAGATATGATTGCAAAAGAAGGAGACAATATATGTATCAAATATTTTGTGGGAACTGAGATAGTACAACCTTTTAAGGCAAATTTTGTAATGTCGCAAATCATGACTGTAGAAATATCGACAGATGACAATTGGGAGAGAGTTCTTCTAGGCAGTAGCAAGGGTCTGAAAAGGATTTTGTTTTTACCTCCCAGCAAACAGGTAATTCAACAAATTTTTGTGGAATACTGTATTTAACAATGTTGTCCATTAAATAGTTTTACATAGATTAGTTTAGGTCCTGGATTTCCTAAGGAGAGAGATATTATGCTGATAATAGAGGTAACTGATATAAGAATACCAGAAGAAAATGTACCCATATCTAAAATTTCAACAAGTGGAAAAGCTGCCATAATATCAAGGATGGCTAAAATGGGTCAGTCTATCTTACCAAAAATGGCTTTACCTTCTACTACTGATTCTGAGGATACTGAGGTATTTATATTCACATTCCTATTTTACTGCTCAATTTTTCGTTACACTTACAATACATATCTATTTTTCGAGTATAATTTATAATATTTTATTATCACCTAATTTGAAAGAAATAATATTATTTTGTAGGATGACGTACCTCATAAATCTCCTCGTCAGAAAAAGGTTTGTCACAATTTGCAATTTTTTTTATGAAAGTACAATCTCTACATCTTGTTAAAATATTACATATTCTGTTAGATAGAACAATCAGAAGGAACATTGCAAAAGAAGAATTTATTGCATGAATCATTGGAAGAAAAAAAAGTCATTCATAAAATTGTGGAGCCAAGTACTGAAGTACCATCTGTAAATTCTAGTACTTACAAGCCAGTAGTTGCTGCATCTCCGTTAACGCCGCAGTGGGCTCCTCCATATTTTGCTGTATGAGTAATTCTATATTCAATAGATTTATTTATGCAAAGTGAGTAGTAAGACAGTCAAAATTATAGGGGCATTATGTAACGATGGACAGTCAGATGTATCCTGTACCGCAGTCTGTAAATCGTACAATACCAGCTGCTCTAGATCCTGGAATCAATATGTTATTATCGGAAACAAGGATAACAAATGCAGAAATACGAATGGGAATGTCTAAGATATCTGACAATGTCCAGAAATTATTGGACAAGGTACGCATATGGATAATAAGATGATAATCAATTATAAAAAAATTGTTATATATGTGTAGTTCCATGCATTTGAGCTTCAAAATGCAACAACTCCTACAAGTGATAAAGCAACTTTGGATGCCTCTTGGAAAATGTTTTTAGCTCTTAATGCATCTCATGCAGGAGTAAAAGAAAATGAATTACCAAAGAGTACTGATAAAAATATATCAGATGAGAAAATTTGCGAAGCACGGAGCAAAATAAGTATTTTGGAGAATAATTTAAAAAAATCAGAAGGTATAATGATCATTTGAGATAATGAAAATAATATTAAAACAATAATATTATATCAGTATATGTAATTTATATAAGTATAATAATTATTGAATTATTAAACTGCTATATAACTATTACAGAGGAGAAGGAATCATTGTTGCAAATTAATAAAGATATGAGCAGAAAGCTTCAAGAATTAGAAACAAAACTAAATAATACAAATGACGAGTTGGACAAAACTAAGAAAGCTTTAGAAGTAGCTAAAAATACAATTAAACAATGTACAGAAAAAAATGTTAGTTTAGAAAATAAATTTTCTAATAGAGAGCACATTTTCCAAGCTGATTCAGCATCTTTCAGACAAAAAGATGTAATGCTAATCACATATATTCTGTAGATTGCATATCTTTGTCAATTCATTGATATATTAATTATTTAATTTTCAGATTGAAAAAAAGAACAAAGAAATTAAACAAATAATGAACAAAACATATCATACATTATCAGAAAGATTTGCAGATGAATCATGTTCTGAATTATCCTTTGATTATGTAAAGTCAACTATTGCAAGCACAATAAAGGTATAAGAGAAATATATAATACTAATATAATACTTATCATAGTATTATGTTAACGTATTTTAATCAAAATTTTATGTTTAGCATATCACTTTACAAGTACTGTATGAAGACTCCGATGAAGAAGATATAGACTCTAAGATAAATAAGAATTTCGATTCCACAATTAAAACTGTTAATCAACAACAAACTGAAGAACAAGCAGAGAGGCTAGTATTAAACGCGCCCAGTGATAACGATTTCTTGATAAAACAAACAGAATCTTCAAGATCTACCACGGTAATCACTATTGAAAAATTTATATATATATATTTCTATAAAAATAGATTCCTGAAAGGAGTAATTATTTTTTCTTTCATCCTCAGTTCATGCCTGTATTTGAAAATGAACCACCACCTGTTCCACTTGATGACATTGATGAAGTTGATAGCAACTGATTGGTTGATTTCAATATTGATTATACACACACACACACACACACACATATATACGTGTGTATATATATGTGTGTAGATAATATGTAGAAAATATGTATATCAGAAACGTATATGTATATATTCTAAAGGATAGAATATATATATATATATATATATATATATATATATATATATATTTTTTTTTTTTCCCCTCCCTACCTCTAGAATATATACATATACATTTCTGATATACATATTTTCTAATATACATTCAATACGTATTATCTTTATATTATTGAATTCAGATAAATTGAGTAATAAAACTTTTTGTATATTATTAGGTACAGTATTCTAAATCTTAATAAAACATATTTTTATTATCAATATATCTGCAGTGTCATATATTTTTCTTTTTGGAATATTTATCCTAGTAAAAGTAATAGTGATAAATAATTATGAATTGTATAGAAATTTCAAAGATAAAAATTAGATAAAATTACAATAAATTATTTACAAAAACAATCTTTTATATATATTGTATACACAAATTTTATGTAAAATTATTACTTACAAGAAATTAATATATATTATTATTGTTTGTTAATGTATGAAAGATCAATCTCAGCCTTAATATGTTTTGCTTGATCCATCAAATTTTTTATATTTTTTGCCCTGTATAAGACAAAAGAAAACAATTACTAATATTACATGTAATAAATTAATGCTATGTAGAATATTAATTGAGAGAATATTATATAATATATTGAGAGGCAATCAATATACAATTTCTTGAATCAGTCTGTTTTTTGAATCTATAAAATCTGAAATTTCAAATTATTGTTATATTACTTACATTTGAGAAAGAGTCTCCTGTATAACTTTCTCTTGGCTATGTGTAAAAACGATTTCTTTTCTTTTTTCATTAGATTCGAAGGCGTCTGCATGTTTGATTTGTTGCATAGATTTTTTCTTAAGTTGTTCAAGTCGTATCTGCATGCCATGTATTTTTATGTTCATCTTCTTCAATTCTTCTGCCTCTGCTCGCTCGACAGCAGTCATTGACGGTTCCTTGTAATTTACCAATCTTAGAGCTTCCTCTGCTCTAAAAACACAATAATTCGTATGTATTTTTCATAATAGCTTGATTTTAAAAAGATTTTAAAAGATAAAAGCTTCATTTACATTGAACACAAATGATAACCATAATTTTATAAAAATTTTTTGGATATTATACAATTAAACAGTACACTCACCTACGCGCCAATTCTTTCTGTTTATCATTAATATCTTCGTATCGTTCGGCTAAATGTTCAGCAGTGTGGCGCAATTCTTTCTTTGTCTCCATCAAAGTATCGAGTTCTTTTAATAGATGAGTTTTTAAAGCTTTCAAAGCGCGGACCTTCTTACTGATTTCCTCCCGAACTTTATCATGTTGGACAAAATGTTGAGTGCGAAAGATATTTGTGGCGTGATACAAGAACTGTAATTGTGAAAAATAAAAATGTAAATTAAAACATTTTTTATTATTTAATTATAATTTTTTTATTTTATGCTTTTTTATTTTTTAGATGAATGAAAAAAAAGGTTTTAAATATTCTTAATGATCTTTATCTAAAAGATAAGATTATTATATCTTTATTAAGATATATCTTTATTTTAAAGATAAGAAATTTTAGCAATCATTTCAATAGATTCGTGTAATCTACATTTTTATTTAGGGATTATCTACCTCTAGGGATTCGCTCAAGGACATCGAGCGAGATCCTATTTTCGTTATGGGTTGTGATACTTCGCGTCTTAGTAATCTTCTGATGTACATGTCGAAGGGTTCCTTATTTACCTTGAAGAATCGATAATATATTTTAGACTTATCAAGAA
The DNA here is from genome assembly GCF_021464435.1 of Cataglyphis hispanica. Taxonomy (NCBI): domain Eukaryota; kingdom Metazoa; phylum Arthropoda; class Insecta; order Hymenoptera; family Formicidae; genus Cataglyphis; species Cataglyphis hispanica. The sequence continues at coordinate 11,176,694 of NC_065957.1, read as the reverse complement.
TATTCACAAAAATCAATTAAATTAAAAAAAATTAATTTAAAAATAAGATTGAAATTAAAATCATAAGATTCAAAAAAACTCGAAATAAAAATACTGTTTAGTATAATATTATAATATATTGATTATTACCTTTTTTGTAGTATTGGCGATAGGTTCTAGTTGCTCGATCCTTGGGAGATAATAAAGATCTATAACCGAAAGATCGATCACGACGCCTGTATGCAGCAATGCGATTAAAACACAAGGTTCTTGAAGTAAACCAAAACCGAGTATCGGCGTAGCCTCGTCTATATTTGTGTGCTTTGTTCTCGTAGAGAATAGATATTGTAAAATTGATTGGTTTGACAAAGATGGTAAGTAATTATCTCTATTATCTGAAAAAAATTTTTTTTGTTAGATGAAAAAGATATTACAAAGAATACAGTAGATATTAGATAAAGAAGAAAATTAAACTTCGATTTTAATTTATTTTTTAATTTCTTTTATTTTTAACAAAAAATTAAGCTAATCAATTATGGAGTAAAAAAATTTTTTAAATACAGACAATTTACTCAAATTTGCTTATTCAAAAAATTGATACAATTTTACAAGGCTTCTCTTCTTTCTTTATCTCTCTCTTTATTACTTTTCTCTCAGTAGCATATAAATATACTTGCCATGTATAAATTCCTCCAGTTGAGAAACCATCGGTAAACTCACCATGTGAATCCCGGCATTATGAGTGCAAAAATATCTAACAAAAATGAGCATTAATAATTTATTCAATCACACACAATAATAAAATTATTAATTTTTTGATCGAAATGTAATGCAAAATGTTTTGGAAAAATATCGTAATCTTCATAAATTGATTTTTGATCAATAAATGATGTATAAAATGATGAAAATTGAATCAAAATTTCAAGTTGTAAAATATTTAGTAATGACATATTTTTTTCGTAGATTAATACCTGGATTTATTGCTCTTATCACAATGAAGATGGATAGGACAATTATACTTCTTATCGTCGTCTGTGAAGAGGAGACCGAGCTCCAATTCGACACACTCGTAGACATAAAGTGCGTCGTCTGGAGTATGAAGACTGTAGTTTGAGCCATACTGCGACCAAGTCTGAGAAAGAGATAAGAGATGTGTACAATAAGAAATAAGTTTCATTATAAAACTTATGTACAGAAAAAAAGATATATATATATATATATATATATATATATATATATACACATATATATACACGTATTATATATACATATACAGATATATATTATGCATCAATATTTATTATACGCCATACCTTTCTGTCGTCCTTGTCCTCGTCGTTCAATATTTCGCGCAATAGTATCGCGTGATAAATCTTTCCAGTGCACATGGCGATGACTACTATTGGTGGGGTAGTTTGCAGGCACATGATAGAGCATGAATCTATTCCGTAATTATCGTCGGTCGGAGGATACATAGACAACGAACCAAATACCACTGGATTCTCGTAACTGCCATAAAAAGTATCACTTATATTAATTTGCTATTTTAGTTTCGTTAATAATTAATTCTTTTGTTGTAAAACTTAGATAATATACATGTATATCATTTAATATTTAATATTTCATTTATACTTTTCTAATAAGATATTCCCATGAACGATCAGCACTTCACCGTTTCCACGAAGGACCAAGATCGGCCATTCAATTTGATTCCAGTCAACTATGTCTTTCATCTAAAAATTATTAGGAATTTCTTAGATCGACATCGATATTAAATACAAAAATAATATAAAACTAATATCAACGATGATTTAAATCTGTTTTGTAAAAAACTGAGAATATCGATCTTCTTTTTTATGTACATATAAAACTTTATGATATTCAATATTAAAATTAAATTAATTCATGTATAAGAAAAAAATTATTGTCAATTTCAACAAAAGCAAGCTAGTGTATGATGTATATCGAAATAAATTTTAAAATTTAAATCCGATATGATACTTAAATTCATATATATTTAAATGCATCATTATATTCTAGGTCTATCATTTTAAATTTTAATGCTATTAAATTTTCTTTTTTTTTTTTTGAAAAATCTCGCATATCACAGGAATTTTAAACAAAAGAGACATATATTCTTTTGTAAATCTATAATGGACTCGTACCTCGTCGATGTTCTTGTCGGCAAATATCTCCGGCTTTCTCAGGGTAGGAGTGGCAAAATCGAAATCTACCGCAGCCTCACCGAGAGATGCAAAACCTGGGATCTTCGAGGGCGAGTTCGATGGTGCGCGGCCGACCTTCCAGCATTTTACGAGTCTGGGTGAACCACCCAGGTCGCACTCGTACAAACTGCGGCAAAGTTAAGTGCAGCTTAAGGTCAATCCGACGACAGTTTTTTTTAAAGACGCTTCGGCGCGGCACGTAAAGCCTTCTAAAGTATAGTTTGTAAATGTTTTTCTTATTCTTAAGAAAGCCCCTCCCTCGTTCCAACATCTAACGCGAAAAGTTAAGAACGCGAGTTTTTAAGTTATGTCACCTTGTACTTTCCGAGAGAATTTCGCAATTTTCTGTAATAATAATGGCAGTTTTCGCGAAAAATATTGCTATCACGACTAAAAGATAATATAAATTTTATTTTTAACAATATCTCGTATAGACATGCGCGAACGCTCAATTGACAAGATTGATGATGAGATGATAGACTCGGCGAATAATAATTATATGCGGGTTGAAATAAAAATATTTTAGTTGATTAATTCTGTTCGAAAGAACAATCGCGTGACATTTTTTTTAATTACCGAAAAGAGTTTTCTGATGTCAAAACCAATAGATGCGAGTCATTCGGAGAACCCGGATGCCATCGCGTTCGTTGAATTTCCGCAGTTGCTCCAAAATCTCCAAAATTATGATTTCTGTAATGAGAAAATAAAGACAATGAGAAATAGCAACATCGATTATAAAATATTTTTATAGTTACATTATTTTATTTATTATATAAAAATTGGTTACCATTTGCAATTAATCAATAATCACTGCAATATAAAATATAAGAAAGATTAAACTTTAATTTTTTTCAACTAAATCAATGGAAATGTCATTGATTAAAGCAGTGACAAGATTTCATCGAAGCTTCCGTGAAAATAATTATACTTTGCTTCTCCATCTATTGATTACAATAGTAAGATTTCGCATAACTAATATTCAAATTTAGAATTATATGTTTATTACATTTCTTTATTCTTAAGATGAGAAAAGGACACAAAAAATGAACAAGGCTCTTGTCAAACACATTTCTTTAACAATATATATATATATATATAGCTAAATTTATATATAATATTATGATATATATAAGATGCATTTTTTTAAATATCACTAATTGAGAAATAGCTACTAATTGATTCTTCCAATAATTCTTTCTTCTTATATGATTGAAATATAACTGCTTATCAGTGATATAAATATACTAATTCCATTTAAAAAAGTATGCTTATAACATGCATATAAATATAAATATGCAATATGTATCTGCTATTTCCTTGTAATTAATTAAAAAAATGATTAAAAGATAGATGATGGTTTTTCAAAATTTATATGTATGACCATAAAGCGAGAGAAAAATATGCATAGAAATGGACGTGAGGCATCGATCCAAGCTGGATTCGCGCCTAAGCAAAGAGAGGCGCATTCGACCGTGCGGATGAGCATTAATGGCTTTATAATCTAATGAATTTTTAGGTTAAGCGTCGGGAAGGACGAGCGGGAAATCCAGATAGGTTTTTCCCCGCGATTTATTGCCGAGAAAGAAAAGACGGGGGTTACGGCGCGAGAGCGTCCGTCGCTTATCTCTCGCGTTTGTCGGTGCCTTCCGACCGATGGGTAACAAGCAAATTTATCCGCTTATCAAAGTAATAATAATTATCTGCCTTCGAGAAAAAAAAATATATGTTCAATTCTTGAATAGAGATTCTGATTTTTCTCTTCTAATTTTTCGGTAATTTTTCAATTTTTCTCGCAAAAATTCTTCTCAAAGCAACTAACTTTTCGGATTACATCTTTACATATGCTTTGCGACGTCATTTTGAGAAAATGTAATGTTTGTATTTTTAAATCCATTGTACTCAAAATGTTATCATTAGTTGTACGCATTGTTGAGATGATCTTCTTAAATGAAGCGACTGCATGATCTCTTTCTTCAAAGGACATTATGCTTTGCTTAGTTAATCCGAATGTGTTCATAATCGTTTACGTTTTACGTAGACGCTATTATTTAATTCACTCATTTACGAAATAAAAATTACGTAATTCGTCTCGGTATCTTAAATAAGGGCGGACGGAGAAAGCGGCCGCCGTGCGGGAGGAACAACAGTGACTTAAACGCAATAACGAATAATACGGTAGGGAAGTTCCTAGAGAATAAAATGATACGACATACCGTGTAAGATCTCTACTTTGAAGTCAGGTCCGTGCCGTTCTTTGTACAAATTGCGAGAAAAGCGCAACGCAAAAAGCGCGTCTACCGCCACCGGGGTTAATACGTTTACGTAGGGAAATTATTTTTAATTTTTCTAGACGTGCTCCTCTCTCTCTCTCTCTCTCTCTCTCTCTCTCGGAAGAAGAGAGAAGGAGAGAGAAAAGGTGAGGTCGGGACACGAGGGTGTGGCAGAATGCGCGGCACTGCCGTGTAAGAATTTCTTAATTAGATTCGAGCAGCTGCACGGCCTCTCATTCTTTTGTTTAGGCGAAAAATTTTCCGGTAAGTCGCGATCGCGGATACCAGGTCAAGAATTTGTGCTTTATTAGATGTTTTTTCGGCCTTGATTTAAGAGCGTTCTGCAGATTCAATTTTCTTCATTGCCTCGATCACGAATATTCTACACGTTGCTTGTTTCGAGGTAAATTGATTTCCCGATCTACTTTCAGACAGTCATCTTTTTTTTTTCAATTAAAATCTCGTTTTTGCTCCGAAAGTATTTTCAAAATCATATTAAAGTGAATGAATGAATTTAATTAATTTAATATATTTTGATTTATATTTAATTTCACGTATGTACGTAATATTAAAATCTTAGACAGTAACATATTTACTTTATTTAATAGGATAAATGACCAGAAATGGATATTTATGCGATACACTCTCTTCAAATCTTTTTTCGGTGGCAGTGTCAACGAATATCGAATACACAATGGGGTTTGCGAGCACCCTTAAATGCGTTGGTCCTGTTGCCATTCATTTTATTTAGGAATATTCAACGCCATCGAACGCAGCATCTCCGCGGGCACCACATCGCGGTAATCAAGACAGCTTAATACCTATCAGAAATACGCGCGCGAAGGGGTAGGCATAAATTCTGATAATTTCAAAATTGTGACAGAACGAAGAAAAATTCTCGAGGGAGGTCGCGGTGAAAAGTGCGAATAAATCGTTGCGTATGCCTTTGTCAACGAAACGGCCGCGAGTCAGGCGGACATAGGAGGGTTGGAGCTCGCTGGGGTGAGAATCACAACCACCACCACCACCACCACCACCACCACCACTACCATCACCATCGTGTCTGGCCCTTTTTTTTTCCATCCTATCTCTCTCTATCTCCTCTATGTGTCCTATCCCCCTCCCTTCATCTCTCTTCCAGCCCTTTCGCTCGCTCTCACTCTCTCTCTTTCTCTCTCTTCGCCGGTGCGTGCGTAATTTTTATCAATTATTAAGAACTCCTGGCGCGCGCTTGTGCTGGTGGCCGTGTCGCCGTTCTGCACGGGACGTATGTACTAACGGGGTGTATAACCCGGAGAACGTTGTGTGCCGGTGATACCCGATGCCCACTGTCTTTTTCTCTCCGCAACGCCGGACCTTTTGCTCACTTTTTCTGGCATGCCGCGGACATTAATAACGGCCACGGGCTAACCACCGCCGTCAACCCCCTTGCCAACGTTACCGTGTCCACAGCCGCGGAAAGTGCGAGAGTAATAATAAAATATACGAAATGTAGGCGAGAGTATCTCTCGTTGTGCGAGCGAGCGAGCGGGCGGCTGCCGCGCCGAGGCCGACAAAACAAACGTCGCGACGTTACGGTGTACCTTTCATTGTCCGCGAAAAGGTACGCGGATCTCCTCGCGTTATAATAATTTAGAGCGACGCTGTGTGCGAGCCGCGCTGCGGGCCCTGATTTTAGCTTAATAGAACGCCGGCCGGTAGATTCGGCCGGGGCTTGCTGCGTTGGCGTGTTTCTCGCGAGAGATTGTCATTATTCTCGCGGAGACCGGACAATTTCTCAACTCGCGACGTAGACACAAAATTATGACGATTTGTATAGGAGATTCAGGATATAAAGATATTCTTACAGAATTGATACTTATATACACAAATAATGTTTGATAGCTGCTGTTTGATATCTTTACGAGTCCGTGTACATACAGGCATATAAACCTAATGAAAATGTATACTTTCTCATTGCACATTTTACATTTAAATGTTTCCTTTGTGACAAATAAATTTCTATTTACTAAAAAGATAGCTGTGTAAATAATTGCATCAGGCAATGGGAATTTTGACAAGTAAACAAATGTGTAGCTGTCAGATAGAGTTTCGTAATGTTTCGGCTGTCACGTGGCTTTTACATCGACGTGCATCCTTTATATAGCGATTATGTACTTCGAACCCTCGCAGGGACAATGTTTAGCTTAATTCTGCCCGGCATGCCCATAACGGGCGTAATATCGTTCAGTTACTTGGAATATTTTTATTACATCCTCGCGGAAACGCGGCGCATGAGGAAAGGGGCGGCTAAGACTAAGAAGGTTGGTGGCAGAATTGTGGGCTTCCGGGATCTGCCGGGCTATGCTCACGATATAACGAGAGCCATTATGATAAGCGGATGCATAGATTAGACATTACTCGTTAACCCGCCTGTGCGCGACGCTCGAAGCTCGAAAGACATCGCCTGCCGCTATCAAAAGAGCCTGACGAGAAATTGGTGACGATCGCGATGATCCTAATTATGGTATCTGTGTTATAAATTTCATTACTTAATATACGGATATGCGACTGAACAGTTGTGTAATAAATCAAATATATCAGATGAGTGTGACGTTTCAATTTAATTTTCGAAGATTAGATGTGTTATGTGTGTGTATTTATATATCAATAATATATTTATTAAAAATTATATTTTATATTCAATATTATATATTTTAGAGAGAAAATATTTTTAGCATATAAAATATAATACGTTAGACGTATTATTTTAATTTTAAACGTATATAGTAAACGCAGATTTCCCTTATCAGGATGTTTTCGAATAAACAATAGATTAATCGATCCACGATTTCGGCTCTTAATTGTTTCGACCACACCTCATCGGTTCGCTCATCGGTACTCGTTACAACAACAAACTGCCACATTACACTACGGAAGTTCTCTCATCCTGAAAGGGGACGGAAGTTCTCTCATCCTGAAAGGGGACGGAAGACTTCCTTCCCCCCTCCCCCCCTCCTCTTCCACCCCCTTTTGCTCGTCCGAGGGCGCGGGGGCGGCCCATAAAATCGGGATGTTGCGCAAAATATAACGACCGACGTTCTCCTGGCGCTGGCTGACGCTCCCATCGTAATTCATTCCCGACTCTCGCTTGCCTTCGCCTTCCCGACGACACCTGCGTCGGCAACTAAGCCCGTTAATTCTCGACGCCGCGTCGCGACGCGGCCCGTCTCTCCATCGCCCTGCCATCGGCTCGGCTCACACCGGGAAACCAGGCTTCCCGGTTGCGCCATCCTGACACGTTCCGGTTCTCGATCTTTGCCGGTGCTTACCCTCGTAGATAGCGCGCTGTATTCGCCCCCTCCCCCCTCATCCTCGATGACGCGAGTGTCGAGTCTCGTCGAGTATTTCGTAGCACATCCCAGGGTGCAATACGTGGCGTGGGATAATTAGATAATGTAATAATATATGTAATAAAATATATGTAATAATATATGTAATAATATTATAATAGTAATAGTGCGCGAAAATTTTACATATCATTTGAAGACGATTAATCTCTCCCTTTCTTTCTCGCAAAGAAATTGTATTGATAATGAAGATCGCGTTGATTCTATATGTTCAAAATTAAAATGTAAAAGATTGTAATATAAAATCTAATCTGTTTTCAAATAAAAATTTAGATAATTCGATTAATTTTTCACGCAATTCGACGAAACTGTTTAACCCCGCTAATTATTTTTTCTTCGATGATTATATTTTCATTTTTTTTTTTTTTTAGGCTTTTAATCGAACTGCCGCGTAATATTAATTTAGAATAAAAATTAGGTCGCATGTAAAGGCTTAAAATAAGCTCAGTTATCTTATTTTTCTAAAGAGAAAGAGAACGAACGAATCCGACCGCGATATCGACTTTGTGTCACGCGAGCACGTGTCTTTGGTCATGAAATGCGTTGCTCGAAACGGACGTAGATAGGTAGGTAGGTAGGTAGGTAACCGTCGTGGCTACGACGGAAAACGGCAAACAAAGGATACCGAGTCCGTAGTGCGAGAACAGGAGTGGCCGGCCGGGCACCCCCGGCTGTTGGCGCGGGTGCCCGTGGCTAGCACACGTACCGCCGTAATTAAAAGAACCGACAGATGTGTCTTTCTTTCTCTTTCTTTCTTTCACCGTCGGCTTTTATTTCGTTACGTGAAACGACGACGACGACGACGACGACGACGACGACGACGACGGCGACGGCGACGGCGACGACGTCGACGGCGACTGAAACGCGTCTCGCGTATTTAAATTCTTTGCTACGGCGCGACGCTTGGAATTCTTTGATTAGACGAAGGTACTGCGACGCGGATAGATGAATGCACGAGTTTGCATATCATTGCTATCATGATAATTGAGTAAATCGGGATTCATATGTGCACGAGGGATCCATTATCTCTTTGTCAGCAGAAGTTTTTACATAGATTAGAAAACTCTTACGCAAATTTTATTTCCTGGTGTTTCGTTAAAAATAATATAAAATATGATCTGCATATCATCGAGATAGAGTTCTCTTTAAAATCATAGTTTGATTAAAATTTCCAATTGGATTATATTTCATCTATATACTTGAGAATAATAGAATTTTTATTCAATTTGAAGCTCGATAATCGTGATTAGATATATTGTCTAGTTTCAATTATTGACTGTTGGATAAATTAAAAATGCATAAAAGTCTTGTGAAAAACGAGTATCTTTATGATCGAATGTAAAGATGATGGGGCAGATAAATGAAACTCTCGTTCGTATCGCGAACAAATTGTCCGATTATATAGTGTAATGGCGAGCTTTTTAATTCCGCGCGATCTCTCGTAATTTAACTCTTTCGTTAACGCTGATTCGACGAGAAATATCGTTCGGCCGGCAATAAAGTTTCAGGCCGGGCCGGCCTGATAAAGCGCGACACACGTAAACCGTAAAACGGCTTATACGCTTTTTCCTCGGCGTGCCGACATTTTTCAAAAGGCGCGGATATCATCGGGGACCATCTAAATCATCCCGCGCGCGAGTACAACGCGACCCTATGCTCGGTCTCCGCAAACAACCCCTCCTCCCGTGTCCATCCCACCCCGCCAATCCCATACTCGCCGCGAAAACACCGGCAAGCCGGTGATTTTCGTTAGTGCTTGCTCATCGAAAAAAAGTAGAAAAACGGGGGTAGATTCGAAGTGTGGGGTGTAGATGTATGTTTGGAGACGGGTCTCTCTATCTCTCTCTCTCTCTCTCTTAGCATGATCGCGCGTGTATATATGTGTGTGTGTGTGTGTGTGTGTGTGTGTGCAGCCACCGCGTGTGGTCGACCGAGATTAGCTTCGGGATTACATATGTAAAACCATTAGGTTAAATCATTTTTTAAATAAACGCAAGTGGCCCCCTTTTTCCCTCCCGAAACCAGCGGCCCGGGTCAGATAGGAGAACGATTTTCGCGCGTTCGCGTAGGCGGGTAGAAAAGGGGGATAGGGGAGGGAGTGATTCAGCCCCCCGTGGGTGAAATATTCCGTAGCACGTTCAACATATGCTCGAGAAACTCTCGCCAGCGCGCGATTGACCGCTTCTGCAACCGGTTGTCCGTGGAATTTCCGCGTTCGGAAATAAATGAGCTTGCACGCGTGACAGATTAGCCAGTGAACTTCATGGCGCATCGTAAATCTATCTTCTTTATTGTTTGCCTTTCGAAAATTTCAAGTGAATACAGCAGAACGTATATAAGTTCAGTAAATATTTTTTACCTTCACTTCTGCTTAAAATGGTTCACTACGTAATAGTTTTTAAATCAGTTTGCACTTTTGTACCCCGACAATTTAAATAATCTTAAGTGACTTCTTTTTATAGTAATATATTTAGATTTTATTCAATTCTATTTTTTTGATCTTTTTTGAGCACCTTGTATATGTCTTCCAATTTTTAATACATTTTTTCTCTCTCTAAAATAATCGTAAGCCTCATACTTAATGTCTTTTAAAATATCTTTTATTAAGCAAAAAAAAAAAAAAAATATTAAATGAAAAATATTAAATGAAAAATTGTATGATATTCGGCGATAATAAAAAGCGTTAAAATTTGATATATGTGGAAATTTTAGATTTTGTAGCACATCCGATGCGCATACATTGTCTGACTATCATAATCTATATTAGTCAACTTGATGTGTCTAAATATAGTGCTATTTCAATTTACGTCTGATCAATTATAGTTTTATCTACTGATGCAGATTTAAGTTTGACCAGTTATGCATCTTCATCTACTAGTAGAATAATTATTATTTTAGAATCTAATTATTACCTGTGTAGCACAATACTTTTTGTATTACCGCGCATGGATAATGTTTAATATATGTGTATAAAAAAATCAATTTATATTTAATCGTAGAGTGAGTATAACTGCGTCGGCGCAGTTCAAAGTGCGATGTAAAGCTGAATATTTTTCGGCTGTGATAAAACCGCAAATCTGGCAGTTACATCGTGCAAACAGTAACTCGCGATACGATGGTTTTTAATATAAATTTTGAGAAATGTGTGGTTGTGCGGAAGATATAAAATAGTCGCCGGCATGTCCACACATCCACTCTTGCGCCGCCATAAACATTACGTGCCCAGACAAATATTTCTTTCACACCAAACGCTATGTGATCCTGCATTTTTTGTTCGATCTAAAAGATATAAATTCAATTTACCGCGGCGATATCGCCAGAGTTTGCGCTTTTATCATTTGTTGCCAACGTGTCGTAAAGATAATCGGGGCAATAAATTGCCTGATACTACAAAAATAAACGATACTTCATTATATCGCATAGAATAATTCGTTTCTTAAAATTGTTAAAAAAAATCTCGATGAATTATAGAAATAATAAAAAAATTATTATTTACATTAAACTTTTATATACTTTTGTATATATTTTATGTATCTTATATATTATATTTTATTAGCTAATCTGTAATGCAATTTATCTATTACAATTTTATGAAAAAAATTGAATGAGAAAAAAAATGTCAATAATTATACTCCTGCGACAATAGACTGCAAATAATCTATAATAACAATATTCTATATTTTTTTAGATTAAAATTAATTTGCTACGAGAATATATCTTAAATAATAAAGTCATCAATTAGGAAATATTTGTACCTAATTACATAGTGTGTCAATTATCTATTTTCTATTTTTTTGCTGCGGTGTCTCGCTTATTTCACGGAACTCGGAATCTGAGAGTTCACGGATGAAGAGCAGGCATTAGGGGTTTACGAGGCGAATATACCATAGGATGGTTCGGCGAGACGCTCGCGGTGCTGGCGAGTGGATTGAGCAAAGTTTGGCGGGGCGGGGGATGAGGGGGTTGGTTATAAGAGGTAAGAATTATTCATAAACGTAGGCTGACTTTTAGTGAAGGAGAAGGGAGGAGAGCGAGAGTGAGAGCGAGAGAAGAAGTGGCGGAGAGAAATCTACGCCGTTTCCGAGAAACTGAAATCTACCGAATATTAAGGCAGGTGCTAAGGGGGTGACCGGGGGAGGCTGTGCGAGGTCCTCCTCCACAGACCGCATAATAAACACATAACGGTAATCCTTAAAACAATAATTAGCCGCGCGGACCAACCAAGAGGCGACGATCTTCCGGCCGCCGCGTGGAATGGCGCCGCTTTCGCAATTCGTTGTTGAATTAATACGGGGACTCGCGATGGTGATCCACCCATACTGTGACCGCATTACGCGGTACGAATTGTACTTACTTCCTATAGCGATTATCCGCGGAAGGGTATTGCCGCTGCCTTTGGGAGGAGAGTAAACTGTTATTGGCTAAATTGTTGTTATTTGCCGTTATTTACTACGTTATTTATACTAACACTTTACGAGTGCGCGTCTATCGCATTGTATGATTTTTAAGATTTTCTATATTTATGTATTTATACTTAATTGTGTGAAATTTTAAAAGATAAGGAGTTCAAAAATTCTTTTATAATATTATAAACGCAATTTAAATTATAGAAAGATTTTTATTATTGTATCATATAAATAATTATTTGAGAAAGTGAATAAAGACATAAAACAGACTTAAATCCAAATAGTACAATCCTCTATTTGTTAAACCATGCTTGACTACATGTGTCGACTTAAACAAATTTGGTAATATTAGATAAATATGTGAATAAAATTATAAAAGCTAAAAAATATATTATATATACAGGATATATCTCTTAAAACATAATATTCAAAAAACAAAATATTAAGTATTAACTTCAATTGATAATAATCGTGCTACAATAAATTAAATAATTCATTAATTATTATCCATGATATTGATAATTAAATTTTTAACAAATATAAAGATTTATGTTATATTTTAACAAATTTTTCTCAAAAGAATAACCTATGAATATATCTCACAAAAAGATAATTATTATATCTATATTAAACTAAACAAATATATATTCACGTAAATAATTATATATTCTTATTAATACGCGACTCTATATACGACAAATGGATCACAAAATAAAATATCTCGTCATTAATCTAAAACAAATATAAAATGAGCGTAAAATAAAAAAAAAAAAACTGCATTAACGACAACATTCCGTACATTTTCATTCTGGCTGATTTTGTGCAAACGGAACTGCCAGAGATTCTTGATCCTCAGGGACATTTAAAACATCCGAGGCAAGGGCGAACGAACCTCTCGCGAAGGTGAGAGAATCGTGCGGAGGTCCGTGCAACAAACGCGAGAGGTGGGCTTGAAATGAAGCGGAATAAGACCGAAGGGGTGCCGCGAAGTGGTAATAGTTTTAATCCGGTGTCTTGAAGTCAGGATTTGGCGGCGCGGCAGTTAGTGGTATGCCGGTAAGTCCAAGCGAACCCACTTCGCGCCTCTGATATCATAATCCGAATAATCACTATTATTGCCGCCATTTGCTTAATCCGAGGCCCATCCACCTCCCCGCATCGGCGACGCGGTCGCAAGCTACGGCACCTGTTATTCGGCTTCAGGACGCGCGACGAGAAGCGTCCAATCGAAAGTTTTCTTTTGCATCTTTAATCCCTTCAATTATTCCGTCCCTCTGGAACGAGAACGACGATTTGAATCTGGTTGTGATTCAAAGATGGATGAATAAATATCCGTCCATTCGATATCGGTCGTCGTAGTTTACGGGTGTCAATTTATCCATATTTAACTGTAATCTTTCAACCTTATCACGATTAAAATCGACTAGTTCTAATTTTAATAATATAATAATTTTAATAATAATTTTAATAATAATTACAAAAAATTAGTCTTGTAATACTGTGCTTTTAATTCAACGCGCGAGTAATTTTCAAAATTTTCTTGCTGCCCCCAATAATATTTTTTATTTTGTTTAACATAAGAGACATGGGGGGGGAGATTCTGGTGGAAATTCGCCATGATCGTGTATCGCGTGTTTATACAACTATTTGAAATCGTGGAATGATAACGCGCTCGGGACCTCGGCGAGAGGCTACGCCAACGCGTTCACCGGAAGTTCTGCGGGCAATAACGCATAAACTTCATTTAGCCTTATTTAAGCCGGCTGGGAGGCGGCAGAGACATTAAATCCCCGAGATTCGTTCTAATGGTCGCGACTCACTTAGAAACTGCGATCTTTCGCGTAGTGTGCGCGCATAATGCGCTCTCTCTCTCTCTCTCTCTCTCTCTACGTGCGTTCTTAATAAATTCGCTCGAACCCGGAGACCGGTTGAAATCGCCTAAGTGAAACGACGAAAAAACTTTAGCGCAAACTGCCGCTCTTAATTTGGCCAGTTTGTTTAGCAGCGGTCGCTTGTTCCTCTCTGTCTTGCCTTCCTCTTTTTCTCGCCCTCCTTCTCTTTGCCCTCTCGCCCTCTCTTTTTCCCTCTCCCTTTCGAGGAACAAGCGGTTCGTTCGTTTCCGGAAAAAGTTCGGAATTACGAATTAGCAGGAAGTCGGCAGGAAAGTACCTGCATTTATTCTGAATTCAGCTTATTATGAAATTATAATGCGGAGGACGACTTAAAACGAGCGGTTACCCCTTTCGCGTTTATATACCGTCGGTGAATTAAAGGTCATCGTATTTTGCTATTAATTACCGTTTAACTTAGTGATAAGTTTTCCGTAGCTCCGCATGCGATACCCTTTTTTCTCGTTGAGACTCAAATTTTTTATTACAGAGCTTTCTATATCGCACATATCGTTCCTTTAAAAGATTTGCTTAAAAAACTTATTGTTAGTCTATTTTTTTAAATTTTCTTTCGGGATAAGAGATCAAATTCTGAACGTACAAAATTGCGATTATGCTATTATTAATGAGAGAATTAATAATACAAATATAACAATACAAAATGCACAATAGATGTGGAAGCGTGGATGCTACGATCCATAAAAGGGGGATGCTGATCGACGATGATCGACTGCACCTTGATTCAACGATGCGCGGAAGAGAGTAATCTTCAACGGCGCTCGTAATTGCGCGACATTCTAATCGCCCGAAAGATTACGGCCGTGGGTCAGGGGCGCAAACGGGGGCCGGGGGAGAGGGGGTGGCGCACACCGCCGGGTAATGTTACGCAAGACAGTAGTCTCGGGTGGCATGTGTCGTTGATGAGGCGGTTAGTATTCAGCGGTGCTTCCTGGTCCCCCGGAACTTTTGAAAACTAACCGAGTAAAGCCACCTTAATTCCATAAGAGGGAGACCGAAGGGGTTTCCCGGGCGTCACCGTAACACCCTCTTAATTACAGGATATTAGGACGCCTATGGGAGACAGGGCGACGGCGCGGGAAGAAGCAGATAGCGCGATTTATTATCCGCCGCTAATCTTATCTCCGTTTTTTTTTTTCGATTTTTTCTCGCTACGCGCGTTTCTTCAAGGAGCGCGGATCGACAAAGACGCCAATGATTGATATTGAATATTCCGGCATTGCTATAATTTTATTTTCTTATATCCCCGTAAATATTTGAGAAAATCAAATAATTATTAAACATTTTATTGTACGTTTTATAATACTAATTTTAAAAAACTCAAATAGATTAAAACAATAAATATAAATTATAAATTTAATATAATTGTCACAATTTTTATTACGATGCAATCGTTCAGTTATTAAGAAATTTTATTTTTTTTGCGGATTTAATATAAAGTCAAACTTTTAAATAAATGGGCTTTTACTGCTGATATAATATTTAAGATGTTATCGCAGATAAGCAAAATTTTTATAGAAGTAACAACGATTTTGAATGTAAATGTGTACTTACGTGCAGAGAATCACATCCTTGCCGCCCTCGTAAACGGCGTCCTTGCCCCATCGTT